>NW_016805666.1:8801430-8840063 GCF_001698545.2 Rhinopithecus bieti
GGCCGGCCACCCATCAGGTCCTCAGAGCCGAGTCCTCTTCCACACTTCTTTCACCACTGTCTTCAGCTGCCACCTCTGCCTGCCTCAGGACCGTCAAGCTGTCTGGCTTCTGTCCTAAGACCCTGAGACAGAATGGGACCCTGGGCACTTACCCTCCTAGGCCAAGGCCTAATTCTCCAAAACACCCCCTAGAAGTGGCGGGGGCGGGGGTGGGAGTGGGGTGAGGGGAGGAAAGTAGATACTTGGAGCCCTGGACATCGGGCCAAGCAGCCCACAGACGACAGATAAACGGCTCCCGGATGGTAATAAAATCAGAGGCTCCGCAGTCTTTTTCTGTTGGTAACGGGATTAGAAAATAAAAATAAATCGCAAACACACAAAGGCAGCTGCCCTTTGCCTGGTGGAACAGAGAGCTCTCGTTTTGTTTTGCCCAGAACGACTTTCATTTACAGTTTCACATTTACAGCTTCACTTCAGCAAGACGAAAAGCTGAGTCCAGACGCCCTTCATAAAGAAAAGAGGTGGGCGGGTGCGGTGGAATCCAACACTTTCGGAGGCTGAGGCGGGTGGATCACCTGAGGTCAGGAGTTCGAGACCAGCCTGGCCAATATGGCGAAACGTTGTCTCTACTAAAAATACAAAAATTAGCCGGGCGTGGTGGCAGGCGCCTGTAATCGCAGCTACTCAGGAGGCTGAGGCAGGAGAATCGCTTGAACCCAGGAGGCTGAGCTTGCAGTGAGCCTGGGAGACAAGAGAGAAACTCCGTCTAAAAAAAAAAAAAGAAGAAGAAGAAGAAGAAGAAGAGAGGGGGGCCGCAAGTGCCAGGCGGCAAACCTAGCAAGAAGAGTCAGTATTCTCCCCACTGCGACCCCGTCCTCCCTGCGCTTCCAGCGGGGATCCAGCTCCTCAGTGTTCGGAATCCTCATGGCCTCATGAGGCAGTCTCCGTAGAGACACGACCTCGTTTCTTAAATGAGGACAATGGAGACTCCCACGTGGAGGCATCACCTGCCCAGGTTTCCGCACAGTGGGGCCCTTCTTCCAGCCAGCTGCTGGCCAGTGCTGAGGAGGGTCCCGGCACACAACAAACACAACCCATTTTATCTGGCCAACACAACACTGATGCCATTCAGCTCTCAGGCAGTTGAACCGTGTCAGATGAGATGTGGCTGGAAACCCCCCTCTAGCTGTATGGCTCTCCCACCACTCGCCATGGGGGGTCTGGCCTTTCATCTTACAGAGAGACCTAGGTGACCTGCAGAGGCAACCCTGGGTCACCTGAGCTGCAAGTCCCAGTTCTGGGCCTGGGCTGCAATGTTCACATATTCTTCCATCCATTCTTGTTTTTCTTTACTAAACATAACTGCATGTTACAACCAGTTAGGCATAAACATCAATTAGAAACACAAACCGGCCGGGCGCGGTGGCTCAAGCCTGTAATCCCAGCACTTTGGGAGGCCGAGACGGGAGGATCACGAGGTCAGGAGATCGAGACCATCCTGGCTAACACGGTGAAACCCCGTCTCTACTAAAATACAAAAAAAACTAGCCGGGCGAGGTGGCGGGCGCCTGTAGTCCCAGCTACTCGGGAGGCTGAGGCAGCAGAATGGCGTAAACCCGGGAGGCGGAGCTTGCAGTGAGCTGAGATCCGGCCACTGCACTCCAGCCTGGGCGACAGAGCGAGACTCCGCCTCAAAATCAAAACAAAACAAAACAAAAGAAACAAAAAAAAGAAACACAAACCACCATACTGATAAAAACATGCAGAAATCCTATGAACCAGCAGCGTAACTAGGAACATTCTCAGGAACCTTCAACTCTTATCAAACTGCTAACTCTTGTTGTATTCGAGACTGGGTAGCATCTTCCTAGATTTTTAGAAAATTGATTTCCTGTCTGTAAAAGACACATTCGGAGTAAAAAATCTGGAAAACTTTACAAATCGTAAAGAAAAAAACAACACAGATACAGTCATGCATCGCTTAACAACAGAGTTTGCTCTGAGAAATGCATTGTTAGGTGATTTTATCTTTGTATGACACAGAGTGACTTCCACAAACCTAGATGGTATTGCCTACTACACACCTGGGCTGTATGGTACAGCCTGTTGCTCCTGGGCTACAAACCTGCACAGCATGTGACTGTGCTGAATACTGTAGATGACTGTAACACAATGGTATCTGTCTCTCTAAACTACCCAAACATAGAAAAGGTACGGTAATAATACGGTATTATAATCATACGGGACCACCATCATGTATTGACCAAAATGTTATGCAGCACATGACTGGAACTCGATTTCACTCTCCCTCTCCACGAAGCTAGAAAGTAAATCCAAGGATATCCTTACAACACGCTACTGTGAACGTCATGTTCCACACAGTGGCTAGAAATAATAATTAAGGCAGCTGTCATCTTGTGAGGTAAGCACTACGTCAGAGCTTTACCTGTATTTTCTTTAGTTCTCACAAAAACCCAAAGGTATTATTATTTCCAGTAGATTGATAAGGCAGTCAATTCTCAGGAAAGTGAACTCGAAAGGGGCAGAGCCAGGGCTGTTAACTGCCCTGTCCAGCTACCCCCAAAATTCATGCTCAGCATTCCTCCAGATTCTCTCCCTTCATTGCTTGCAGATCTCCATTCTCGAACAGGAGCATCACTTTAAGAAGGAGGGCACAGGCAAGGAACGTCCACAGCCGAGGCCGACAGCCCCGCAACCGCCTCCGTTACAGCTGAACACCCTGAGGCACACTCTCCAGGAGGTGAAATAACCAGGCCTGGCTCTCCCAAGCCAGCGAGGGGTGTGTGTGTATGGTGTCTGTGTGTGGAGTGTGTGGAGTGTATGAGGGTACATGTGTGTGTGTCGTGTATGTGTGCATGTGTATGGTGTATGTGTGCGTGTGTGGTGTATGTGTGTGTGTGTGGTGTGTGTGGTATGTGTGCATGTGTGAGGTATGTGTATGTGTGTAGTGTATCTGTGTGTGTGTGTGGTGTACGTGTGTGCGTGTGAGGTGTATGTGTGTGGGTGGGGGTTTGTGTGGTTGTGTGGCACATGAGTGTGCATGTGAGTGTTGTATGTGTGCATGGTGTATGTGTGTGTGGTGTCTGTGTGGTGTGTGGTGTATGAGTGTGCATGTGTGTGGTACATGTGTGCGTGTGTGGGTGTGTGTGTGTGAGGTGTGCGTGTGTGTGTGTGTGTGTGTGGTGTATGTGTGTGTGGGGGCGTGTATGTGTGGGTGGTATATGTGTGTGTGGTNATGAGTGTGCATGTGAGTGTTGTATGTGTGCATGGTGTATGTGTGTGTGGTGTCTGTGTGGTGTGTGGTGTATGAGTGTGCATGTGTGTGGTACATGTGTGCGTGTGTGGGTGTGTGTGTGTGGTGTATGTGTGTGTGGGGGGGTGTATGTGTGTGTGGTATATGTGTGTGTGGTGTACGAGTGTGTGTGGTATACGTGTGTGTGGTATATATGTGCATGTGTGTGTATGAGTGTCTATGGTGTATGAGTGTGTGTGGTGTATGAGTTGAGTGTGTGTGTGGTATATGTGTGGGGGGTGTATGTGTGCGTGTGTGTGGTGTGTGTGTGTGGTATATGTGTGTGTGGTGTGTGTGATGTATGAGTGCGTGTGTGGTGTATATATGAGTTGTGTATATGTGTGGGTGGGGGTATGTGTGTGCATCGTGTGTGTGGTTGTGTGGCGTATGAGTGCGCGTGTATGTGGGGTATGTGTGCGTGTGTGGTGTGTGTGAGAGGTGTGTGTGGTGTTTGAGTGTGGTGTCTGTGTGGTGTGTGTGGTGTATGAGTGTGCATGTGTGTGGTGTATGTGTGCGTGTGGTGTGTGGGTGTGTGGGTGTGTGTGTGGTGTATGAGTGTGTGTGGTATATGTGTGTGGTGTGTGTGGTATACGTGTATGTGGTATATGCGTGCATGTGTGTGGGTGAGGTGTGTGGGGGTGGGTGGGTATGGTGTATGTGTGCATGTGTGTGTGGTGTGTGTGTGGTGTGTGTGTGCGTGTGGTATGTGTGCGTATGGTTGAGGTGTGTGGGTGTGTGTGGTATATGTGTGCGTGTGTGTGGTGTATGAGTGTGAGGTGTGTGTATGTGCATGGGGGCGGGGTGTATATTTATTTTCTAGGGCTGCCACGACAAAGTAGCACAAACCGGTTTGCTTAAACCGCAGACACTGATTGTCCGCAGTCCTGGAGGCTGGAGTCTGAGATCACGGGTCGGCAGGGCTGGATCCCTCTGAGGGCTGCGAGGCAGAGCGTGTTCCAGGCCACTCCGCTAGCTTCTGGTGGTTTGCTGGCAGTCTTTGCCATTCCTTAGCACGCAGAAGCAAAGCCGTGATCCGCCTTCTCCTTTACGTGATGTTCTCCCTGTGTGAGTGTGTCTGTGCCCAAATTCCTCTTTTTATAAAAACACCAGTCATACTGGATTAGGGTCGACCGTGAGGACCTCATCTTAACAAATGACATCTGCAACGACCCTATTCCGAGTAAGGTCACGTTCCGAGGGAGTGGTGGTTAGGGCTTCAGCATATGAACGCTTAAGGAACACAATTCAGTCTATAACAGAGAGGGGAGGTGGGGAGAGAGGCTGGATGGGGAGCAGGGGAAAGGCGGTGGGGGAGAGGGTCTGGCTGAGCTGAGTGTGCTGGGCCTGTGTGTGTGTGTATCTGGCTAGGATGGCGCTCCAGGGGCAGGTGCCTGACGGTGCCCAGTGTCTCTCATGACGGGAGCATCTGTCACTGTGAATGTCTGCAAGCTGACGTGTAAAGGACACACTGATTATGATGAAGCTGAATGAGTGTTATACTATCACTGGTCCACCCACTGGCACTGGTAATGACTCCTGAAGCCTATCTTTTCTCACAGAATTCCGCTGTCTTCAAGCTGGTAAGATTAACAGGCAGACTTCTAATATAAGCTGTCTTCACAGGGCCTTGAGGCGGTATTACCTCAGTTACCACAAAATCGAATTTTCAAAAATTGGAACTCAAAGATTTAAAATTGAGGTAAAGTGGCCTTCGGAAAAATATGTAAATATAAGATCATTTGCTCGCCCCAATCGTGGAAGCTTGATGCAAATAGCGCGTGCCTGCTCTCCATGCAAAGTGAACATCCTGATTGCCTGTAAATGCCTCAGGAACTCATTTCTTCTACAGTTTCCTTGCCATTACTATCGCTGCAGAAATGTGCAAACGATGCGGGTGCTAATATCAATCAGTAAATTGGTATATACCAAATCAGCTGAAGTGAGGACAAGATAGTTATAATTATTCTTAAAACCCACGAGACCATTTCTAGGCGTCAGGAGGACCCATGAGCTAGGAAACTGAGGCTTGCTGACATCTCAGCCACACCTGGGCAAAAGGCTACTGGAGTCTGGGTTGGGCTCTGCAAGCTGCCACGGCTGAACCCTGGATAAACACGGGTTTCGCTGGATGTTTTGGGGTTCCCAGGCCCCAGAAGATCTGTCCACACTGATCCACTCTGCTCAGTTCTGAGGCAACTCAGAGCAGGGCCATCAAGCCCACCCACCCCAGCAAGGACTGCACATGTGTGTGTGCGCACACACACACACACAGCATGCACACCCGCAGCTCCCGCCCCGGGGGGCCGCGCCACGCGCGCACACACACAGCACACATGCGCACACACCCCACATGAGTAGACGCACACACATCCACACACATGCCACACATGCACGTGCACACACACACACGCACACACGCAGCTCCCAGCACCGGGGGGTGGAAACAGCTGGATGAAGCAGTGCACACGTGCACACACACACATGCACACATGTGCACACACCCACACATGCGCAGACGCACACACATCCACACACACACGCAGCCCCCAGCCCCCAGCCCCGGGTGGTGGGAACAGCTAGATGAAGCAGTCAAGAGAACATGGGTTTCAAAATCCAATCTGGGTTTCCACTCCAGCCGTGCCCCTCACTTGCTGTGTCCTCCCAGGCAAGCTGCTGCTCTTCTTTGAGCTTCAGCTTCCTCCAAGATGGGAATATTAATCCATACCTACAGGCTGTGTGAAGATGAAACAGCATTTCGCATGAGGAGCCCTTGCACAGAGCCTGGCAAGAGCCACTCCTTGGTCAGGGGAACTTCCTGTCCTTTCTCCCTTCCACAGTAAGGCTGGAGCCGTCTCCGGAAAACATCTCCAACTGATTTGGCCACAAGTGCAGGATTGAAACGGAGGTGAACATCTCGTGGGAGCTCAGAAAAAAACCCAGTTTCTGACACTATCTTCGACAAGCCAGGGAAAGCTTGGGAGGGGAGTGGTGTACTAACGTACATTAACACGTACTGTGAGGCAGGCACCGTTCCAAGAAGCTGACGTATTTTAGAGAATCTTAATTCTCAGAACGTCCCTGTGAGTAGGTATCATGCTGATCCTTAACATAGGGGGAAACTGAGGCACAAAGAGGTTTAGTGGTTTGTCCAAGGTCACAGAGCTATTAAACAGTGAAGCCAGGACCTGAGCCCAGGCAGTGCGAAGCCAGCACTCATGGTCTTTTCGTTAGAATCCTTTTTCTCTTTCATCAGTTTTGGATTTCCCGTCTGTTTCATGAGCTCTTTGCTTTACTTTTTAGCCATTCACTCCACAAACACCTACTCGGAGCCAGGCCTGCGAATGCAGAGCTTGGCTGAGGGAGCCTGCACAGCACCCACAGGACCAGGCAAAGAGGCAGAAAGGGGTGAGGCCAGGAGAAAGGGGTGTGGCCAGGAGAAAGGGGTGTGGCCAGGAGAAAAGGGTGGAAAGGAGCCTGGGCATTCTGACAGGGCCAGAGGGTGCTCCTGAGGCTGGCGGGCAAAGAATGCTATGAAGAAGGGGTGTCCGAGTTGGCCATGAATGACAGAGAGGATTTCTCAAGGTAGAGATGGGTGAAGAGAAGACCCTCCAGGTGGCAGGAACAGTTGTAAGCAAACATAAGCAGGTGAAAGCTTGGCACAGCATCTGGGAGCCATGAGTGCCCCATCTGGCCAGAGCGTACTGAGTCAGCGCCGGGTCATGAACGCCTTGAGTGCCAGGCCCCAGGATGAAGATTCTGAATGCATTCCAAGATTCAGTTAAGGAAGCAGGATGAGCTGCCCAGGATTCTGCCCATTCATGGTGGCAGCCACTCATCCTGCAAAAACTGTGCCCAGTCCACATGCTCCCTGGGAAAGCTGCATGGGTGGCCCCTTCTCACTCCTTCACATGGAGCCCTGAACTCAGCTGCCCAAATTTGTTTCTCCACAAAGTAGAGCCATACTGTTCCCCCAAAATGGAGGATCTGAGGGGCCAAGGAATGACTACTGCCTGGAGAGCCGCGAGACACGGAGCACCACCAACGTCCTTCCACCTGCATTGAGCTTCTTATTTCATTCCATGGACTAAATAAGCCATTTTGAGCACCTGCTGTGTGTACGGTCCTGTGCCTGGGTCCCATGAGACCCAGATCATTGTCATTTTTCTAGCACTTGAAACACATCTGTCCCCCTACGCCCACAGACAATCACGTTACACAACCATGTCATCAACAAGAACATTCCTACTAAAAAGTTCCTGCTAATGACAGTGCTGGGAGAACATCCCTTTACACGTGTAATTCCAGGACTGGACATGAAATCCTTATGACCCAAATGAACAGCACTTGATGTAGAAGGCAGCGCGGCTTTGCCCACATTGCCTGAACCTCTGTCAAGCTTGTCACTCTCAATCAGACGACACTAAGTGAAAAAGAAATCGCTTTTGGAGCACACAGGAAGGTAGCAGTCTTACGTGCTTAGAACAGCAGGGAGAAGTGAAGTCACACCGTGGTCTCCTTGCTGGTGCAAGGAGGCTGCCACCTGCGGAAAGTGCTAAAGCCAAGTCTAGGAAGACACCAGAGTCGGCCTGGGTGCAGTCACTCCTGGGAGTGTGAACGCCAAATGCCCCACCCGTTCCACTCGTCAAAATCAGACCTAGCTGAGGTTGCACAGTTGGTTCCTCCCAAACCTCCCGTGGATCCTCCTCCTCTTGAGAGGTTGGAAGGAGGGAAACTATGCTTCCCAGATGCCCAAGTGGTGAGAGCTCTGGACATCAATCGGGTGCTGTGACTCAGGAACGAGTGTGCTCGCATGAGACCTGCCCGGTGAGAATGTGGCTTCTGGCTGTCACTGCTGGTTACAGTCCCAGTCACCTTGAACCTAGGTCGTGCTGCCGCTTCCTGTCACTGCTGGTTAGACAGTCCCAGTCACCTTGAACCCAGGTCGTGCTGCCGCTTCCTGAGTACCAGAAAAGCAGGGCAGTGGTGGTGGCTTCTGTTCAAACTCCATAATCCTCAGACCTCAACTTAGACTGTCCACCCTTCAGCCTCCTAGAGAGTCCAGAAATAGCTGTGGGCTGGCAACAGCTGCTTCTGAACTAGCTGGGAGTCCTTTCAAAAGGCCCAGCCTGAACCCTGCCCCTTTAGCCCCTCCAACAATGTTGTAAGCACCTGATTCCAATATGAAACTCCTTCTGCTTACACCACCTGGAGTGATTTCTGCTTCCTACGCGATCCCTGGTTGATAAACCCTGCCTGGCAAACCAAGGACACGTGAAGGCCACAGGAGCCACAGTGGAAGCGCTTTGGAAAGCACAGCTATTTACGGGAGAAGTGGACGACTCACTTTGTCCGGTGCAAAGCAGTAACCCCCTCGTCTGGCTCTGGCAGCACACCCTGTGTGCTCTCACCTTTGAGCTGAGGTGTTCACGTCTGAGGTGGAGGAAGGAGGGTGGCAGGTGCAGGCCTCAGTTACCTACAGAGTAACTAACAGTGCTTTGTCCGAGGGCGAGAGAATCTGATGGGGGCAGCTCCGTATGAAAACTGGAGGTGCTGCCGGGTGCGGTGGCTCAAGCCTGTAATCCCAGCACTTTGGGAGGCCGAGACGGGTGGATCACGAGGTCAGGAGATCGAGACCATCCTGGCTAACACTGTGAAACCCCGTCTCTACTAAAAAAATACTAAAAAACTAGCCGGGCGAGGTGGCGGGCGCCTGTAGTCCCAGCTACTCCAGAGGCTGAGGCAGGAGAATGGTGTAAACCCAGGAGGCGGAGCTTGCAGTGAGCTGAGATCCGGCCACTGCACTCCAGCCCGGGCGACAGAGCGAGACTCCGTCTCAAAAAAAAAAAAAAAAAAAAAAAAAAGAAAACTGGAGGTGCTGAGGCTGCCCCAGGCTCAGGAAACAAAGACCAAGGACAGGTGATAAGGAGCTGGGCCGCACAGGAGATGGCAGGAAACTCCAGTCAGGCAGCTGAAGCATGCAGTATTTGCCACAAACGGAGTCGGACTGTATCTAAAACAGGTTGTTTGCATGGACTTGATGGGGCTGTAAGACTCAGTGACAGGGAGAAGCGGCTGGATTGGGGTGTGTTGAGCTTTCCTGTCACCCAAGGCAGAGGGGCGCTGTATTCTGGTAGGTGACAGGCACTATGAGATCTCAAGAGCAAGAGAAAGAAGGCACGCTACCATGAGCTGTCGAATCTGCACCATGCTGGATCTACTGACACGTCGAAAACATTCTCAACTGCAGCAACATTTCCGGGCAAGTAAGTTCTCGTCGCTTCGTTTCCCTCACAGATTCTAATCCGAATGTTTTAAGCCAATGCTTCTCCAGTTTTAATGTGTCTATGAATCATCTGGGGATCTCGTTAAAATGTAGATTCTGATTCAGTAGGTCTGGGGTGGGGTCTGAGATTCTGTTTCTGGTCCAGGAACTACCCTTTGAGTAGTGAGACTTTAAGCTTCAGAAACATCAGTCAAGATCCAAACTATTTACAGGTGCATTGCCGAGTGTCTGTTCCTTATTTCACACATGCAGCGTTCACATCGGCAAGAAGTGAGGGAACCTGGCCCAGGAAACACAAGAGAGAGACAGTAGAACCAACCCCCAGGGTAACTTATCAGCTCTCACTGGCTTGCAACTCCATTTCCTGCTCTCCCCCTCACCCTTACCCTGGGACACTTGGGAGAATATGATTTAATTTCCCATTTCTGGGGACTCTAAAAACTGTGCAGAAGGGTAAGGGAAGGGAAGTCGCTGAGAGCTGACCATCTCCAGGACCAGGTAAAGGCTGAGACGGAGACACGGGCTTGCTTGCCTGCCTGACCCAGAAAGCCTTGTCCTCCTTTCTGGAACCCTGGGAGCAAAACAGGCAAAGGTCCCACAGGTGATTCGTGGAAGAGCAATCCAGATGGCAGATAAGTCTATACAATAATGCTCGGGCACACCAGGGGTCAGAGAAATGAAACAAAGTAACAATGAGGTGTTACCGCCCACCCACCAGCCCAGCCAGCACAAACAAGGAAATCACAATTCATGCCGCGGGGATGTGGCAACAGGTGCCTTCATGTACTGTTAATGGAAGTGAGAATTGCTGTAGTTTATTGGGAAAGCAATCTGGAAACATCCTATATATATAGTACACACACACACACACACACCCCCCCTTCAGCTCAGCACTCCTACTCTTGGGAATCTATGCCTGAGAAATAAAAGCACTCCCTCAGGACACATACACGCACACGTCCATAGGTACAAACGAGAGTGTTTATGGAAGTATTATTTATAAGTGAAAAAACTACAGACAAAATGAATGCACATCAAAGTAAGAACGTTGAGTCAGATACGGGCCACCCAGCCGACGGGCTCCGTTAACAGAATGAAACAAGAGAGGCATACCAGTTAACTCGAGGGACTTTTCTGTGAAGTACTGATGAGCAAGAAAAGCAACAAGCAGTAAATTTGATTAATATGATCTCATTTTTATAAAACAATTTTTAAAAACTTGTACATGTATCTATGCATTGATGTGTGTCATAACTGTCTATGACTTTTATAAGCACAGATAAACATATGGGAGGATTCCAAGTCATGACATGAGTTATTTGGTGTGGAGTAGGGGTCGGGGTAGCATGAAAACAAAGGACGAAATCCATGCATCCGCTGTCTCTCACACACACACAGGTGTACACACCCAGGGAAACAAGAAGAATGAGGGGCCCCTGGCCCTTTTCCCTTTGTGGTGCCTGCCCGGAGCTCGGCTCTTGTGGGGAGCTGTCACTACGGGACGCTATGGAGGGGACTAATTACATGCCAATAAGTGTAAAGGTCAGTGGTCATCTCAGTGCCACTCAGCACTGGAGTTCCCATTCCTGGGCCCTGGGCCACAGCCTCCCTGTCAGAGTAACGCTTGGAAATTTCCAGGAAGAAGAAATTCACTCTGCTCACGGCAGCATGTTCTGCTTTTTGAAAACTACTTTTTAGTGAGTTCTTTCTCACACGATGCTGAATTTCACCCCTTAAAGCTTCCACTGTCTGCTCCACATCCTGCCCCCCAGAGCCACAAGGAACAAGTTCGTTTCCCGTCCCACATGAAGACAGAGATAATGCCCTCATGGGCTTTCTCTTATCTTAACTGAACACCCCTGGTCCTGCCACCGGCGCTGAGCACTCATCTGAGGCATTTCCTGACGGCAGGTCCGGTTCTTCCCCCTCCAGTGAGACACAGGGATTTCGATAAGATGCAGGCGAAGACCCCAAATCTCCAAGCCTTCCCAAGGAACAAGGCAGCGCTACCCCTATCAGAAAAACTCTGAAGGAGATGCAGAGCAGGGTGGGGAGGAAGGCAGTTCCAAAGGCCCTTCCAATTTCCTTAGGAACCCCCTGGCCTGTGGCCACCACTAGTGTGACTACACGATTACTACCTCCCAGCTTCCACACCGGGCTCCCAGTGCATGTCACCGAGCCTGCCAGTGGCTGTGACTTATGCAAGAAAGGCTGCACAGGAGACACCAGGCATGGACATGGCAGAAGGAACAAAAGACAAGGCTAGGCTCTGTGTCCTCGGGAAGGCAAAGGAACGTCTTGGCTTCCCTGCAATCACCTTCTGAAGGGCTGTGGGCTGCGGCAGGGGCACTGGGCATTCCAAACTGGGGATGGAGCCTTCACAGACTTGCCCCAGGGGCATACATAGGGGACTGCAAAGGGGGAAATGAACCATGGTGAGTTAAACCTCATTAATGTGAAACCTACCAACCCAGAATTAGAGAGCCCTGGGCCTGGAGTTGAGAGGCCAGTCCCAGAAACAGCCTTCATGGGTAAAGGTAAGAGTAG
Source organism: Rhinopithecus bieti (assembly GCF_001698545.2). NCBI lineage: Eukaryota > Metazoa > Chordata > Mammalia > Primates > Cercopithecidae > Rhinopithecus > Rhinopithecus bieti. Next base: position 8,813,574 of record NW_016805666.1, read on the forward strand.
GTACACAATGTTTCAGAATTCCCAAAGGAGGTGACGTAGCAAGCTTTCGGAATGTAGTTCCCTGAAGGAGGAACCTTCAGTGGGGTTCTGAGAGCACTGTGTTCCTCTGAGGCTCTGTCATTAGCTGTCCATCAGCAAGCAGGTCACCTCTCTGCTTTGAGCCTCAGTTTTGTCTTTGAAAAAATGTAAATAAGGCCAGGCGCGGTGGCTCATGCCTGTAATCCCAGCACTCTGGGAGCCCAGGGCGGGTGAATCATGAGGTCAGGAGTTCGAGACCACCTTGGCCAGCATGGTGAAACCCTGTCTCTACTAAAAATACAAAAAAAAAAAAAAAAAATAGCTGGGTGTGATGGCATGCGCCTGTAATCCCAGCTACTCGGGAGGCTAAGGCAGGAGACTCACTTGAACCCGGGAAGTGGAGGTTGCAGTGAGACGAGATTACACCACTGCACTCCAGCCTGGGCAACACAGCGAGACTCCATCTCAAAAAAAAAAAAAGGAAATAACATATATATTGAAGCCGATATAAAAATCCAATAAGGGGAATCACATAAAATTACTATGTGACCTTAGATTGCTATATAAATATGACTTTATTGGTCCTGCTGAGGACAGGCAATGAAGGGTATCCACTAAAGGGTGTGGGTAGCTGGGATGAAATGACAGTGACGGGGTGCTAGCATGAGCCACTTTTCCCAACAAGAAGACAGAAAGAATGGATCAGAAACCAGGAGAGGATTCAAAGTGAATCAAGTTTAAACACACTCCTAGCCCGGGCCCCGCACAGAGTATACGGCCTGACACTAGAGCGACGGCTGGAGCTGCATTCCACGACAATGAGCTGGATGCCCCCAGATGAGAGGAGGCCTCCGAGGGTGTTTCATCCTCACTCCCGCAGAACAATGCTGAGTCTCCCGAATGCCTCTTTTGTTCCATATGGCACAAAAATCACAAACATCTTTTAACCACCCTGTGTTTTCCTAGCTGTTTGTTCTTTTCTCAAAGGTCCTAAGATCACAGAATCCTCTCCAAGAACAATAGCTGGGGAGCCTCTTCCACAGTTGAAACAAGGCCAAGGGGTTTGTGGCTGGAGCGGGGAAGGCAGGGGGAGGTCAGGAGCTGGGCAGGGGGTGCAGCCTGTCCCTGTACTCCCTGGGATGGGAAGTTCCCACTGGGCCTGCAGGATTCCTGCTCATGACGGGGGTACCGGCTGCCTATCTCTAGGATCAGATTCCACTCAAAACTCACATGCTCTCTCTTTCTCTCTGAAAACGAAAAGCTTAGATTTCTGCCCTGTCTTCAGCCTAAGGCCTCTATCCAGACTCCGTGGACAAGATGATCTACTCAAAGGAGGGCACAGCCTAGGCGTCCAGCAAAGGCCTCACCCCCACCCACTCTGGCACAGCAGCTGCCCCATCCTCCTGGGGGTGCCCCTCCCAACCCCACCACTGCCCTCTGCTGCTCAGATGCCCCCCTGCCCTAGCCCCCATGGCCACAGAGAAGGATAGCCTGGTAAAGAGCTTCAAGCTGGGCATGGAATCCTGGCTCCACCACGTCCTGGCTCCGAGGCTGGCCTTGAACCATGTGTAAACCATCTGTAGCTCAGTTTTCTCATCTGGAAAATGGGGGTAATATTTATATTGACTTTACAGCATTGCCATGAGGATTCAGTGACACTCAATATAAAGAAAGCACTGGGCACAGTGCCTGGCACAGGGAGCACCCCAATAATATTAAATAAGATTATTATTCCTGTTCAGCTGTAGCAACAGAAACACTCCTGTATTCCCATTACTATCATTAGCATTGCTATTATCCCTTAGTGTTCTCCTCGGATGGCTCCATGAAAAGTGCTCAGTAACTTCAAGAGGGAAACCCGTTTCATTCAGGATTCAGAGTCAGGATTTCCCTTCTCCGTGGCTCTGTCACCGAGCACCCACTCTGCGGGGTCCTGGAGGGGGAGACAACGCAAGCTAAGGGCATCTGCGGAGCTGGAAGAGCGCGGAGAGGGTGGTGCTGCGGCCTGCGGGCACGGGAGCCGGAAAGAGCCGCGGAAGAGGGTGTTGCGGCCTGGCGGGCACGGGGAGCCGGAAGAGCGCGGAGAGGGTGTGCGGCCTGGCGGGCACTGGGAGCCGGAAGAGCGCGGAGAGGGTGCTGCGGCCTGGCGGGCACCGGGAGCCGGAAGAGCCGCGACGAGGGTGTTGCGGCCTGGGCGGGCACGGGAGCCGGAAGAGCGCGGAGAGGGTGTGTGCGGCCTGGCGGGCACGGGAGCCGGAAGAGCGCGCGCGAGGGGTGTGCGCCTGGAGGGCACTGGAGCCGGAAGAGCGCGGAGAGGGTGTGCGGCCTTGGCGGGGCACGGGAGCCGCGTGAAGAGCGCGGATGAGGGTTTGCGCCTGGTGCGGCATGGGAGCTGGAGAGCGCGGATGAGGGTGTGACGCCTGGCGGGCCACGGGGAGCTGGAAGAGCGCGGAGAGGGTGAGAGGGCCTGGTGGCATGGGAGCTTGGAAGAGCGCGGAGAGGGTGTGCGCCTGGCGGGCACTGGAGCTGGAAGAGCGCGGAAGAGGGGAGAGCCTGGCGGGCACTGGAGCTGGGAGAGCGGCGAGAGTGTGAGAGGCCTGGCGGGCCATGGAGCTGGAAAGAGCGCGGAGAGGGTGTGCGGCCCGGCGGGCACAGCTCCTGCATGTCATGCCAGCCCTGCCCTGTTCCCAGAGAGTCAGGGTTCCTAGGGCTTACTCCTCCAAACCCTTACCTGGAAATCAGGCTCACGGTGCTCCCCTACCCCACTGGGGCTCACAGGCAGGAGAGTGTGAGGGTGTGTGACGTGTGTTGGAGCTAAGATTACAGCTCGGCGGCCTGTGGGCCCCGCCTCGCCTGCTGCTGTCTCTTCCATGAGCAACCCCACACTCCCAGAGCTCATTAAACACCTGGGAACCATGCGCACTGGCCACGCCCTTGGAAACGCTGGATTTACCAAAGCCTCCCTGAGCTATAGGAAGGCCTTGGCTACCCAGCCATTGAGAAGTCTGTCTTTTCACCCAAGGATGTGGTCTGCCCTCTACTCAGGCTACACCTCCCGAGGCCTTCCAGGTAGACATTCAGCCAAGGACTGCCCCAGCTTGAGATTCAAGGGACAAGATGGTTATGAGAGATGGGGTTCCCTCCTGTGCAGAAAGCCTCGGGTCGCTGCACGCAGGATGGAGAATGGCGCCCACGACCCGCACCTCTGCTCCTTGACCTCCTTTTGGCCTTCATACCCTCCATGATGACCCCCCAAGATGGTGTACCTCCAGGCATTTTACTCCCCTGCTGAATTCAGAGCCTCTGAAGGCTGCCTGGCCCCAAATGACTTTCATCTTTTCTGCCCCTACACCCTACTCTAAAACCTTCCTCAGTCACATCGAGCATTCCCTGATCCCCAAACCTCCTCTGTACTCTCTAACCACTGGGGTTTGGAGCCAGCAGACATGCTGGTCCTATTCTGGAGAATGGCACCCAAAACCAGAAAGGCTGAGGGCCTCGTGCTGAGACTCTACAGGAGAAACACTCGCCAGGACGGGGACTCAGGCAGCTTTATCCCAGCATCCGAGCCCTACCATCAACTGGTCCTGTGACCTGGGCAAGTGGCTACCCCTCTCAAGGCCTCAGGGTTGTCATCTGTAACACTGGGTGCTCACCAAGTCATCTCTAAAGGCATCGTCTAGCACTGAGCCTCCAAGAGAAAGCCCAGCCTGGGCCCTGCATAGTTATCCTCCATTCCTCTTGTCTTAGTTCAAGCTATTATAACAAAGTACCACAGACTGGGTGCCCACAAACAACAGAAGCCAAGTTCTTACAGTTCTAGAGGCCGGGAAGTCCATGACCAAGGTGCCCACTGATTCTGTGTCTGGTGAGGACTGGCTGCCCAGTTCACAGACGGCTGCCTTTCCCCAGTCTCCTCATATGGTGAAGGGTGAGGGAGCTCTTCAGGGTCTCTTCCATCAGGACACTCATCCCATTCCTGAAGGCTCCACCCTCATGACCTAATCACTCCCCAAAGGCCCCACCTCCTCATACCATCACACTGGGGGTTAGGACTTCAACACATGAATTTTGGGGGAATACAATTATTCAGTCCATTGTACCCCTCAATAGTCTAAAAGGGCTGAGGTTAAAAACAGATGGGAAAAGTAAGGCTCTGATATCCCCCCATCCTCCAGGTGAAGGTGGAATACCAGCTCAGTGTCTAGCTGGAAAGTAGTACTCAGTAGTAGTACATTAGTACTGAGTACTATTACATGGTAGTACTGTAGTAGTAGTACTCAGTACTCAGTAGTACTACTACTCAGTAGTACTCAGTACAGTAGCTCAGTGTCTATCTGGGAAGTCTAGCTAGAAAGTACCTGATGCCTGAGCACCCCACAGCTGGGTTCTAGGAGAGCCCACATACAGAGCCCACAAAGGATGAGTCCCAAGGCCCTTTGACTGTACAGGAAGGGGGAGGCGACTGCTAGCCCCAGCGCCACAAATTAGCAGAGAAGCTGAGAGAAAGAAGGAAGTTTCCAGTTTTTTTGGTTTCACATTACTGATGGCACAGAACACACTTCCCTCACCAGCCCATCAGTGTAACAGCAGGGACAACATGCTCCCCTTGGTGGCTCAGCACCAGAGTGGGAAGAGCAACTGCTATCTCCACCTCGCTGTGCCTGGGGATGTTTGCAGCTCTCCAAGAAGGACGCCGAGCCCTCCGTGCTCAGAGGCAGGGTGTGGCCAGTTGGAAAGGACCAGGTGCTGTAAGCCAGGAGCCTGGGCACTGGCCTGGCTCTGCAACGAACCGGCTGGGTGACCTTGACAAGGTCACTGTTCTCTGGTCTCACTTTCCTACACTGAAAAATGAAGGAGCTGGAGGAGATGATTTCCGTGTTCCCATTCAGCGATGGCATTCTATCATTCTACTAAATGGGAATGACAGCCAGATCTAATCAGCTAGAACTCATTCAACCAGTATTTTTAGGTATCTTCAACGTGCAAGCCTCTAATTTACCCAAAAAAAAAAAAAAAAAAAGCCTTCATTTTTTTTCCTGAATGGCTGGAGGCAGTGGAAGGAGTGGAGGGCCCACAGCTGATCCATCGCAGTGGACAAATCCCCCCGCACAGCACAAGGGGCTGCCTAAACCCCACCATCAGCATCCACTCTCCAGAGCCTCCCTGTCAGCAAGCCCCCCTCCTGGCCGGCTGACGGAATGAGAGAGGGCTTAATCTGCACCAATCCTGCCTCTTCCGACTGATGAGGCTTTGGGGATTCTGGAAGAACACGGAGGTGCTGCTGCCTGAGTCACTAACGTCGGTGATATAACAGAGAAGGCCTCCCTGGGCAGAAGACGAGTGAGTCCTGAGGGCTGCGAGGCCTGCGTCTGAGGGAGCTCGTCAGCTGAATTATTGATGGGGCTCTGAACACTGCTCAAGTTTCCCCTGACAGATGCTTTCGCCAGCTGATGGTTCTGAGACCAATTAAGAATGATTGTGGATTTCAAGGCAGTGCCACCACCAGTGAGCATCTTAAATGTCTCTGGAGCCCACTGCAGGAAATTCATAGCCAGCCATCTCCTCAGACGCGAGCGCAATCATCACAGAGGAAGGAGGGGCACCAGATGCTACAGGGTCTGGGCCACTGCCCCATATCAACTTCTGTCCCCCGCCCAGGGCATCACCAGAACCCTAATTATAGCATGCAGAGCAGAAGGCCCTTCAAAGGCCTCTGCAGCAAGTTCCAGGAGTCCTAAAGCCTCAGGAAAATAGGTACCATGTGAACAAAGGGATCTGGGTCAGCAAGCTGAAAAAAGCTAATGCTCAACAAAGCTAGACAGGATTGTGTACTTCAGGACTTCTAGGAGCCTTTAGTGTGCTCCGTGAATCTAGAAGAGGGGGAATAAAATGTATGTATTTCTCAAACTTCCTTGATCATGACATCCTTTTCTTCCAGGACACGTTCTGGGATTGGTGTTCCATGGAACTCGCCTTGAGAAGTGTGGGTCTAGACCACAGCCCTCATCTTACAGACAAAGAGACAGAGGGCCAGGGTGGTTGGGCAGTAAGCCAGAGCTCAGGTAGAGTCCCGCATACTGAATAGCAGTGTTCTAGGTGCTTGCCAGCTGCTTTAGGGAAAATGACAAGGTTTTCTATAGGAACGGACCAGATGGTTGGGGGCTGGACTGAGATGCTTCTGGGAGAACGATGGGTGTAGATCCGAGACCTAGGACTCACCTGGAAGGGAAATGGTTTGCAATGGCAGCATGAGAGAGCGCTGAGGCTTTGGGCCTGGCACAGAATAACTTTTTTTTCCCCTGATAATTTGTCTCATGTTTCCAGGCCTCCCCCTCTAGACTGTGAATTCCGTGGGGGAAAGGACCACGTTTGTTTTGCTCATGAAGGCAGCCCCAGCACCTGGCACAGCGTCTGCTAAGCAGGCAGTGCTCAGGAAATATCTGCTGACGGACTGATAGAATAATGAACACATGCCTTACTGTCTACTTCCAAAAACCCAAGACACTTAAAAAATGACACCCTTGTTTCCAGAGGCACGAACCCCATGGGAGTGTGGACCCCACATCATCCTTCAGTATCACAAGGCTGCCCTCACTGGCCGGGACACACTGAGCCAGGGTCCAGGGACCACAACTCCCACTAGAGCCAAACAGAGTACAGAAAGTGGCTGGCTCCAGAAAGGCTGGAGTCGGAGCTGGCACTGGAACCATTTTTCACGGATGCAACACACATCTGTATTTTCTATCAGGCTGCCGGGTGCACAAGGCTGTCACGGGTTATTTGAAGGACGGAGGGAAAAGAGCAGTAGGAATAAATGGCAGCTCAACTTCTTTCAAGCGAACCCATTATTTATTCATTTATTACACATTTACTGAGCAGTCACTCACAGGGAAAGAGAAAAAAATGGAAGGCTTGATCCCCACCCTCAAGAAGCTAAGAGAAAAAAGAATGTGTAAAAAAGAGAAAATGAGAAGGAGAAAAAGTGGTGTGTAAGTGACCACATAACAAGGAAGACAGTGACGTCAGAGACGCCTAGGCTAGACGTGTCCCCAAGAGCAGGGGAGGGGGCCTGGCTCCGACAGGGAGCTGAACTGTATTCAACTAGGGGCCTAGACATGATGCTTTTGGCCTCTACTCCTCGACCTTTGACCGAACAGTCCTAAAAGAGGGGAAAGCCTAGGGCCTGGGCCTTTCATCCCCATTTCCTTCTATCGGAGGGCTGGGGAATTGGGAGAACAGCCCAGGACAGGCCCTCCTTAGGTAGGGCCCTAGACCAGAAGGGCAGCCCTCGCCTGTCCACAGGAGGGGCGCAGGAAGGAGCTCACAAGGCCAGGATATGAGCTCACAACCCTGGTGGAGGTGGGCAATGGGGAAGAGCCCAGGAAGGGCAGCAGAGGGCTGTGACATCTGCCCTCCCCACCACCTGATTCAAAACTCTTGCGGTGGGGGGTTATCCTCCATCAGAACTCAGGCTCAATCCATCCCCTGGCCCCATGCTTCCAAATGCAAATTATCTCAATGAAGCGAAGAAACCATGTTGATTTTCTTTTCTTTTCTTTTTTTTTGGAGACGGAGTCTCGCTCCGTCGCCCAGGCTGGAGTGCGGTGGCACGATCTCCACTCACTGCAAGCTCCGCCTCCTGGGTTCACGCCATTCTCCTGCCTCAGCCTCCCGTGTAGCTGGGACTACAGGCACCCACCACCGCGCCTGGCTAATTTTGTATTTTAGTAGAGACAGGGTTTCACTGTGTTAGTCAGGATGGTCTTGATCTCCTGACCTCGTGATCCGCCCGTCTCGGCCTGAAATCTTGCCTGAACAAGAAGTTGAAATGTTCATGATGAAAATCTGTGGCCAGGAGATGGGATCAGACCTAAAGGCCCTGTTGGCACCAACCTGGTAGCAGGTGTTGGCAGAGACCTGCATGAGGACAGTCCTAGGCAGTCACAGCTGCTCCAGCAGGTGCCCACCTCCCGCAGCAGCCAGAACCCCACCCAGACAACACTGCCCTGAACAGGGAAGGTGCAGGCAGGAGCGGCTCTTCCACAGGTTCACGACACCCCGAGATAACTGAGAAAGACACAGGGAGTACCCCAAAACCACATGGAGGAATTTCTGCTTTACAGTCAGCAAATGAAAAATGTCAACAGTGACTTACGCCCAAATCACATGCACGCCATAAGGTTATTTTTCAATTTCTGTTGACCGCAGACCTGCCTTGGGCAAGCTGGTGGTTTTCTTTTTCTTTTCTTTTTATTTTTTGAGACGGAGTCTCGCTCTGTCGCCCAGGCTGGAGTGCAGTGGCCGGATCTCAGCTCACCGCAAACTCCGCCTCCTCGGTTTATGCCATTCTCCTGCCTCAGCCTCCCGAGTAGCTGGGACTACAGGCGCCCGCCACCTCGCCCGGCTAGTTTTTTGTATTTTTTAGTAGAGACGGGGTTTCACCGTGTTAGCCAGGATGGTCTCGATCTCCTGACCTCGTGATCCACCCGTCTCGGCCTCCCAAAGTGCTGGGATTACAGGCTTGAGCCACCGCGCCCGGCTGGTTTTCTTTTTCTTTAGTGAGTTGAGTGCTACTCCTAACACACAGGTGAGGTCGAGAGGCCCACTCAGTGCCACCTGAGGCAGGATAAGGCTGTGAATGAAAGGCTGCCAGACCCAGGCCTGCGGAAGCCACAGGAGCCACAGAGCTAAGCGGTGGGGTATTCGTTCTCCCACCTGACCCTCTTTGGCGCTGTCCTGGCCTGTGGCAGTTTAGAAGTCACCTTCTCACTGGTAAATGTGATTGGTCATTCTGTGACTCATTCATTCATTCATTTACATTAGTCCCAAATGTTCGCTGGGACTGTGTACAACAGAGCGTTGTACCAAGCACTGGGGACATAAAAGTGATGAAGGCACAGTTCCTGCTCTCTAGGAAGGAACCCATGGACTTGGCCTTCCACATTCGGCGTTCTCAATTCTGCGATAGCCTCGGCAAAAAACCCAACCGGGCAAAAAGGCTCAACATTCTCCCCAGGAAGGAAGCATGCAGGGAGGGAATGTCCATTCATGAGAAAAAGGAGATACAAAAAGAGACATCCCTGGAGGGCTCCTCCTCCTTCTTTCAATTTGATCCCAACACCCGCCTCCCTGGAGCAGTCAGACTGTTCGACAGCATCGCCACCCCATCTGCCAGGTGGCCGGAGGGAGCGAAGGCACAGCCTCTCAGGGGCCCTCTGCTCTGACCTGGTTGCCTGGTGGAAAAACACTACAAATCTGGCAGCAGGTGATTTGATTTTCTTGCCCGGTTGCGATGCAATTACGGTGTTATAAAACAGAGGGACCGAAAGACTCTCACAGGGAAGCAGAAGGAAATGGTCTTTTCATCTTCCCCTGTACCATTCCGTACCGTGACTGCAGCAACCTCCATTTTACAAAACGTTCCCCCTGTGGATTTTCAGAGCCAGGCTAAGAAACTGCAGGACGTCTTCGTGGACAGAGGTGGGAGGAACCTGGCGGACCTGGGGTGGGCATCTGCATTCTAGAAGAGTCTTCGCTTTGGGAAAAGCCTTCTCCAGCACAGCTCCCCAATAAACCTGAGTGTTCACAGATCAGTGCTTAAAAGAGAGGCCTTAGGAAGGGAGACACAGCAAAACTGGAATCTAAGTTTGGGGATTATCTCACAGTGGGTCTGACTCTCAGGCAGCATTCCTGGATGTGGTTTTGCGTTACTCCCAGGTATTGTCAGTTCCTCCAGGGATGTCATGGGCTTGCCAAAAAGGTGCTGGAATCAACGTTTTAATTCACATATTTTTATTGATTTATTTATTCCTCAGGCCCCATCTACTTGCAAAGATGTTGAGGTAGCATGTAATGAAGAAAATATAGACAATGTTAACATTTTAAAAACAGTCAGATGTGGTGGCTCATGCCTGTAATCCCAGCATTTTAGGAGGCCGAGACAGGAGGATTGCTTGAGCCCAGGAGTTCAAGACCAGCCTGGGCAACACAGTGAGACCCTATCGCTACAAAAAATAAAAAAAATTTGCCGGGCCTGGCGGCACGTGCCTGTAGACCCAGCTACTTGGGAGGCTGAGGCAGGAGGATCACTTGAGCCCAGGAGGTTGAGGGTTCAGTGAGCCATGATCATGTCACTGCTCTCCACCTTGGGTGGCAGAGTGAGACAAAATATATGTGCATGTGTGTGTGTGTGTATGTAATTTTTTTACAGAGCAAAACAACATGTAGAAAGAGGAAGTATTAATAAAAACTAAGATATCTGATCCGAATGAATTTTGAAGGATCTCTGAAATGACTACATGAATCACTGAAAGAGGCAATTGTGCAAATGTGTACATCACATAGGCTGATATAATATCAGAGCTAGAAGGGAGCTTAAACATCCATAAATCCATCTCCTCATACAGAGAGTTAGGAAACCCAAGGTCCAGGCAAGTGAAAGAGCCTGGCGTGTCAGGAGCCCAGGGTCCATGACGACCTGTAACCTGCCACGGGGCCAGGGAAGCTGACTGCACGCGGCCACAGAACACTTCCGTCCCTTTCCAGCATGCAGTCCTAGTCTGCTCAGGGAAGCACTGATAGCTCCGCCTCAGTACGGCTCCCCAGGGAGGCAAATGACTGACAAACACCCGCACATCCCTTCCTACCTGACATGCCACATCATCACCCACCAGGGCGTCCGAGCCAGAACCCCCGGTGCATCGTTAACCCATGGCGCATTCATCCTCCTTCCCAGCTGCCCCCCTTAAATCTCATATCAGCCCCAGGTATTCATGTTTTCACTCCCCTCCAATCTAATCTCCATCATGCAACCAATATCAACGTCCTAACATGAAAATGAAACCAGACCTCCCCATCCCCAACAGGATAAAGCACAAATGCCTTCGCATGGTTTATGAGGCCCTCTGTGTCTGACTCCTTGGACCAGCACTCTTACCTGAACACCCTGGGGTCCTGGACTAAACTCTCAGAGCTCCCTAAACTACCCTGAGCCACTGCTCATGCAGCTCCCTGGACCTAAAATGTCCTTCCTTCCTGACCAACTCCTGCTTTCCTTCCAATATGTCACCTCTTCCTGATGTCTTCCCTGATTACCTCTAGTTGGGCCTCTCCTATGTGTTTAGAGCTCCTCATCACAATACTTGTCTGTTACTTGCTGACTTGAGTGTCTCCCCCCTGGTATAAGCTCCTTGAAGGTGGAGACTTTTATTTCTGTCTCTTCAGATCTTAAAACACTGGTACACAATAAATATTTGCTGTGCGAGAATGACTGGCTGATTCCATAAATGAAAGCATGTGGGCCGGGCGCGGTGGCTCAAGCCTGTAATCCCAGCACTTTGGGAAGCCGAGACGGGCGGATCACGAGGTCAGGAGATCGAGACCATCCTGGCTAACACGGTGAAACCCCGTCTCTACTAAAAAAATACTAAAAAACTAGCCGGGCGAGGTGGCGGGCACCTGTAGTCCCAGCTACTCGGGAGGCTGAGGCAGGAGAATGGGGTGAACCCGGGAGGCGGAGCTTGCAGTGAGCTGAGATCCGGCCACTGCACTCCAGCCCGGGCGACAGAGCGAGACTCCGTCTCAAAAAAAAAAAAAAAAAAAAAAAAAAAAAAAAAAAAAAAAAAAAAAAAGAAAGCATGTGCTAGCACTGGCAGATTAGTAGAACCATTTTGTCCCAGTGGCCAAGAAAAAAATCCAAATGCAAGTCCAGTCATTTTATTCTCTTGCAAAGTAAAAGTCAGTTAAATCACAAAATGAAATAAAATTTTCATCTTTTAAAAAATGACTTCATACAGATCTGTCAGTACTTATGCTTGTTCTACCCTGGAAAAAATATTGTGTGTGGGGAAGGTCGCGGCTAAGGTAGAGAGGGCAGCAGAGTTTAGCGTGAACACTGAAGTCCGCACTTACACTACAGCCATATACATCCTCCCGCCCTCTTTTCCTTTTTTTTTTTGGTAACAGCTTTCTTGACATATAATTTAAATGCTGTACAATTCACCCAATTAACGTGTACAATTCAGTGGATTTTAGTATGCTCACAGAGTTGTGCAACTATGACATATTTTAGAATATTTTTATCATCTCAACAAGAAATCTCATACCCTTTAGCTATCACTCCCCCAAAACTCCTGGACCACCTGCCCCAGCCCCAAGCAGCCATTTTTGCCTCTTGTGGATATTTCATCTCAATGGACGCATACAGTGTGGTCTCCTGTGACGAGCTTCTTTCACTCGTCTTCATGCTTTCAAGGTTCATCGTGCTGCGGCATGTATCAATTCTTCAGTCCCTCTATGGCCAGACAACGTTTCATCACATTTTGCTTTTCCATTCATCAGCTGATAGACATGTGGGTTATTTCCACCTTCTGGCTATTATGAATAATGCTGATATGAATGTTCATTTGCATGTCTGTGTGCGGGCATATGCTTTCATTTCTCTCGGGTCTCTATACATCTATCTAGGAGTGGAATGGCTGGTCATGGTAACTAAGTTTGTGAACAGCCAGACTGTTCTTCAGAGCGGCTGTACCACTTCATATTCCCACCACCAGTGAGTGAGGGTTCCAATGTCTCCAACTCCTCACCAGCACTTGTTACTGTCCTGCCTTTTTTTTTGTTGTTGTTATTATTATAGCTGTCTAGTGAATATGAACTGGTATCTCACTGAAGTTTTGCTTTACACTTTGCCTGATGACTAACGATGCTGAGCATCTTTTCGTGTGCTTTTTAGCCATCTGAATGTCTCTCCTGCCATTGTGCCAGTCTCGGTAAATACTCAGTGCAAGGTACTCAGTTGCCAGGATTTCCTGGCAGATCTGTGGTCCCTCTCTGAGGGCTTTCAGGTACAGCCCCAGCATGCCCACCAACAGGTAGGAGTTGCCCATTAGCACCTTCAGAGATGACTCTGGAGCTGACTTTGAAGTGACAATGATTACCCTCAGTAGACAGGGACCATCTGAATGCAGCCTGCTGTCTTCTAGAAACTGCTAGGTGGGGGTGAGCTTAGAGGGAAAGGCAGAGGTGAGTGATGATGGGATGGGCCTTGCTGGTCCTCAAGGACTTTATAACCTTTAGCTGTGGAGACACCAGGTAAGATTAAATAAATGCTTTAACCAAGTCATTAGCAGAATGCTTCAGGAACTCGAGGAAAGGGGAGAGGTGATTCCGACTTAAGGGTGAAGGGTCAATTAGGGAAAGGGTTCGTGGAAATCGCTATGCTAGAGCTCAGCTTAAAAAGGAAGTAAGTTTCCACAGCCAGAGTTGGGGAAGGACAGGCTATGCTAAGTCAGCCTGAGCAAAGCCCTGGAGGCGAGAAGAGGGGAACAGAGGCAACAAGCAATCCGGAGGGGCTGGGCTCAAGTCAGCACCTTCGAGAATCTGAACACATGTACCCATGGCCATACACAACAAAACGTGCATACGATTTCAGGGTGTGGGGAGAGAGGAGAGGGCAGTGAGGCCGAAAGATCAGCTTGAGGCCGGATCAGAAGAGGCCTTCATGCCCGCCAACGGTGGCTTTGTCCCATACGCTCTGAAAAACGAGGCAGAGCCAGACCCAATGGTGACAGGATTCCCAAGGGTCTGCTTAGCCCAGGACCTGCAAACACAACACCATTGCCAAGACCTGCAAAATCTGCAGGCAGGACCATTCAGGTCCCTCCTTCAATGTATCCCATGTGCCCCCTACAGCCTATTCTCAGAAATGGGACACAAACAGTGTTCTCCCTTGTGCTGGCCTGCTCCCTTGGCCTGTTCCTTCCCAAGCTGCTGAGGAAGCAGCCTCGCTTTGTCACAGGCATCCTCATTACCCACTATCTGACCGCTACATTGCTCAAACACCCTAGACTCAGAACTCAAACCACCCTCTTTGCCTCTCCCCATTCATTTCCAAACACACACGGTCTTCTTTGTTCATAAAAGGGAAAGGTGATCTGACTTGCCTGAAAGGCGGGTGGATTTTTCAGTCCTAGCTCCACATTCATCAGCACCTTACAAGCAAGGGCAGGCCCTGGCTTTGCAGCTAGCTGTTACAGAGCAGACAGACATATAGCCTTTGGCTAACTATAGCACAGCTATTTCTGCAACTGCAGCAAAATGCGCCACAAATCAGCAGTCACAAAGAATGGCTTGGAACCTGCTACAGCAAGAAAATGCATCTCCAGAAAGCTCCGTTCCAGTCGTCAGACACTTTTCCCACTCTCTTTCCTCCACTGTGGTCCCAAGTCAACAACGCAAGCAACAGTTCAAACTGAGAACTGAGAGCCTCCTTCTGAGAAGACCACTCTCAGAGCACAAGCAGGGGCAGGGCCAGGGGGACGAGGCAGGCAGGAGGTGGCAAACCTCTATGGCAAATGTTTAGCAGTGACCCCACCACATCCAGGCTCATTTAATAGTCATCACAAAATATATAATATTACCACACAGTGAAAAGAACACTGGATTATACTTGAGGCTTGGATCTTCCATTTCCTAGTTTTAGGACCTTGGGCAAATTCTATACAATGAGGACACTGTCTTTGATGTCTGTCCCTGAGGGCCTCAGTGAAGAGGTTTGGCAGTGAAGACAGAAGTCCAGGCAGGTGATCAGCATCTAGCAGGCCCAAAAGGAAGATGCTAGAAGCCAGCCAGTGAGACTTGGGGGAGCCAGGCAGGACCTCACTCCTAAGGAACTAAAGAACCCAGTGGGGTCCCTCAGTGCCAGCCTGCAATACCCAGAGGACAAGGATAGCACGTGATTAAGTGCAGGAGCTCCAGGACCACACCGCCAAGGCCTGAAGCCCACCTCCATCCACATTTACAGCTGTGACGCGCTGGCCATGAGCTTCTGCCTCAGCTTCCTCACTTCTAAAATGGGGATAGAAATAGTATTGGCTTCATGGAGTTGGGATAAGTCAACATTCCAAAGCTCCAGCCTGGGAAACATGGCGAAACCCCATCTTTACAAATAAAAAAATTAGCCAGATATGGCAGTGTGCGCCTGTAGTCCCGGCTACTTGGGAGGCTGAGGCAGGAGAATCACTTGAGCCCGGGAGGTCAAGGCTGCAGTGAGCCAAGATTGCACCACTGCACTCCAGGCTGGGCAACAGACTGAGACTCTGTGTCAAAAAACAAAACAAACAAAACAAAACAAAAAACAGAAACTAAGTGCTTAGAACAGTGCTTGGCACATGACACACATTCATTAAGAAGGAGTTGTTATTACAAACTAAGTCTCTGTTCACCATTAATTTAAACTGCATTTAAATTGCAGTTTGAGAGGTAGGCAAAGTCTTTGGAGGAGCTAATGACATCAGCCATCACTGGGGAGATGGATACACCTAATCAGATCTGAAGAACCAAAGAGGAACACCATCATCTTATTCTCGGCTTACCTGGAGATTTGCAACTGACACCTACCAGCCAGGACACCCTAGTGAAGCAGGATGCTTAGAGACTAGGAATAATCCTCTTTCATCACTATCTGGAGTACTTTAAGGTTTACACAGATCTTCAATAACGCTGAGATGCACAATATGATTCTTATTTACCAATGAAGAAAGTGAAGCAAGATTTTAATTATTTGCTTAATTCCATGCACAATTCTCTTTCTACCAAAACCATATATTCTGATGGACTAGATTTTCTGGTTAACAAGGGCAGAAGCAACTTCATTCCGTAAACTGAATCTTCCTGCTGAGTTCTAGTGAAACACAAGCTTGCGACATCATAAATAAAATGCCCTGCTTAGGGTGGAGATGGTGGGCAGGTGTAAGTACCAGCATAGTTTCAGGGACCTGACAGAAGGAGGGTGGCAAGAGAAGAAATCAGCCAGATTAAGGGGCATGAAATGTGAAGAGAAAGGCGGCTGAAGCCCCACGTGCCCCGCCTGCTGAGCAGACAGATGGCTGCAAGGCCCAACGCTCTGATAAAGAAAGGAAAATTAATTTTTCCCGAATGGGCCTGGAGTCCCAGCAGCTGACATCGGCAGGTGGATAACTGAGCCAGCCCTGGGGTGGGGAGTGGGAGGGGAAGAAGGGTGGGAACTTTCTTCTCAAGTAAGAAGGAAAAAAACTGGAAGATTCAATAGGTGTCCAAGAGTTTCTGGAAGTTCTATAGGCAAATGTGATCAAAGACCTTCAGGAGAAGTTTGTCCCATAAGCGACAGCATCTATTGAACTCTAAAAATGAATGTGTCTGCACCAAGAAAACGAGATTTTCAGCTTCCAGCATGATAAACATTTCATATTTTAATCACCTCTGCTATATCTAACAAGCAGAGGCAGATGATCTGGTGTGTAAAAGGCTCTCCGATGCACACTCTTTGCAACTTGTTGCCATGCAGCATTGTGTACAGTCACGCACCACGTGACGACGTTTCAGTCAGCGACAGAACACACAGGCAGAGGATGGTCCCGGAAGATTATAATGGAGCCGAAGAATTCCCATGGCCTAGTGACGTCTTGAGGATCCTGACCCTGTGCAGGCCTAGGCTAATGTGTGTGTTTGGCTTGTTTTTAACAAAAAAGTTTTAAAAAATTAAAAACTTAAAATATAGAAAAAAGCTTACAGAATAAGGATATAAAGAAAAAGTATTTACTTTTGGTTGGGTGTGGTGGCTCATGCCTGTAATCCCAGCACTTTGGGAGGCTGAGGCAGGAGGGTCGCCTGAGCCCAGGAGTTGGAGACCAACCTTGGCAATATAGTGAGACCCCTGTCAAAAACAAAGACAAGAAAGAAAGAAAAGAAAGAAAAGAAAGAAAGAAAACAAAAGAAAAGAAAGAAAGAAAGAAAGAAAGAAAGAAAGAAAGAAAGAAAGAAAGAAAGAAAGAAAGATTTTTGTACAACTGTACAATATATTTGTGTTTTAAGCTAAATGTTATTCCAAGAGTCAAAAAGGTTTTAAAATTTAAAAGTTTCTAAGTAAAAGAGCTGCAGTAAGCTCAGGTTAATTTATTATTGAAGAAAGAACATTTATTTCTATAAATGTAGCATAGCCTACATGTGCCTGAATAGAAAAAGCTTACATCTGTGCAAAGTAACGTCCCAGGCCTTCACACTCACCCACTGACTCACCCAGGGCAACTTCCAGTCCTCCGAGCTCCACTGATGGTAGGTGCCCTATACAGATGCACCATTTTTCATGTTTGACTCTTTCTTTGTCCTGTACTTTTTCTATATTGAGGTATTTTTAGATATACAAATTTTACCCTTGTGTTATAGCTGCCTACAGTGTTCAGCACAGAAACGTGCTGCACAGGTTTGTAGCCCAGGAGCAAGAGGCTGCCCCGATACCATACACCCCACTGCTCCTATAGGCTACAGACCTGTACCCCACGCTACTGTAATCCATCAGCACACACACTGGTGTTCCCAGCAGCTGACAAGATTAATTTGCAGGATGCCAGGAAGGGACTCAGAGAAAGATACAAGTTGGGGCGCTGGCTTCCCCGGTAAGAAATGTATGTCTGCACAGAGTTCCTCCAGACAGGCCTGCTCCCTGCCTCTGGAAGCCTGGCAGAGAGGAAAGGCTTTCCACTGGCTGGCATATTTCCCGCTGGCTGGCATCATGGTGTGAAGAGGGCTGTGTGTGTGTGTGAAGAGTTATCAGTCGTTTCCAAAGATGACTCAGTAAATAAGAGCTCTTCTGTCAATCTGAGTATCTGAAGGACTCTTGTGGGGAAAGGTGTGTGGACACATCAGAGTGTGTTTAGCAGGGGCAATGGGTAGAAACCACAGGGGTGTAGATTGTTTTAGGTTTCATATACAGAAAGACATTCTAACAGACTCATCCAATCATCAAATAATGGGCTGCTCTGAAAGTGGCCACGTCCCCACTGTGGGAGGTAATCCACATGACACTGACAGATCCAGGATGCTGCAGGCGGAATCCAACAGGAGGCGGACGGCCTCGGTGTCCCTCCCATTCCCAGAATTCTGTGATGATATCAACAGAATCAATAATGGTCTGCGAGAGTTAGGAAAGACAGTTCAATTCACCTTTCTCATTTTATACAGGAGGAAACCAAGGTGGATAGGAAGGGACTTGACCCAAGGCACCTGAGTCTGTCTTTCCATCCCCTCATCAAAGAGTCAATCAGCAGGGGCAGGGATGTTTGTTCAGCATTTTAGTGAAGAGAAAGGGGTGTTGGGAGATGGGAGGGGGGACAGTGAAGTACAAGTGGCTTCCATTTTCCAGAGCAGATGACACACTGGGCACCTCCACACTTCCCTGGATAACCCAGGCTGGCTCAGAACATGGTACCCAGGCCTCAGCACCAGGAGGCTGAGACCCATGGGAATGACGCTGCAGCACAAGTCAGCTGCTTTTGCAAAATACGTAGCAGGATGGGGTTCTTGTGAGTGAATGGGGCAGATATGGAAACTCAGACTGAAAGAGCTTTCTACTGTAAAGGTTTTTACTGTGGGAGATTTTCTATGGCAAATCTTTGCTCTCACCTTAGATGGATAAATGGATGATGACAGACAGGGGGATGGACAGGCAGGAAGGCAGTCAGGTAGGCAGGCAGGCATTATTCTAATGCTTCCATAGGGTAAGAGAAAGGTTCACCCGATTCAGGCTGCAGACATAAAAAAGTGAAACCCATGCCCTCTAATAATGACAAACATTCCCTCTGTGGTGTAGAAGCTATGAATGGCCTGGCTGGATACAGTTTCCACTAAAACTTACACCACTGAGATTTCCCAATGATCAAAAGCCCCCAGCAACAGTCTGAGAGCAGCCATGCATGGCTCCCTTTAATTACATACTGATCACAGCATCACCAGGGACATCACTGTGCTGGGAGGAAAAGCGATAACATCATTTTGCTGGAGAGACCCACACAGGTCAGAGCAGAAATACAGCCTTTGCCAAATGTGACTGTGGACAGAGATGAGAGATCCACTTGCACAGGGCTCAAACACCAGCATAGGAACTTCAGTGCTCCTACAGGTTTGAATGAAAAGACTAAGATTATCTCTAACATGCACGTGTATACTGCAAATCCCCCCGCTCCAAAAAAAATGGGACTCAGTGACCCAGGCTATGAGGTGGTTGGGTATGAGACTGCAAAACATCTCAAGATCTGCTATTTCCTAATTCAGGAAATAGAGGATGTGGTCTAAGAACCATCACTCCAGGACCTCAGGGGCATAGGGGACAGGCAGGGGACTGAGCCCAGGAACCCGGGTTCTAGTCCTGACCAAGCAGCCCTGGGTGAACGCAACTTACCCAAAATTTAGTGTCTTCTACAAAACGAGGATAAAACCACCTGCATTCTTAGGTCACTGAATTAGTATGAGGAGCAAATTTAAAATATGAATGTAAAACCAATTTGCACACAGTTGAGCACCGTTCAAGCACACAGGACGACAGCACTGCTGTAAATGCTGGCAGAAGCACAGGAGGTGAAGTGGGTGAAGGATGCAGGGAGCTGCCAGTAGGGCTACTGCACGTCTGTCAAAGGGCACAGAGGCTTCAGCTTGGACAAGAAAACAAAAACAAAAACAAAAAACCAAGCAGAGGTCCAAGGGAATAAATAACTTATTCTGTTTCTAGACCATTTTTAGACGGAGCATCGAAGGGTAAAAACCTTCATCAGAAAAGCCTGGATCCAGAAGACAGGTTCTCAAACTGAGAAGTGAACACAAGAGTGAGTGTCTAAAAGGAGATGATTACACTTCAACTCGTTCGAGTCCCACGAGGCTGTCCACAAGCTTAGGCTTAGCTGCAGGCAGCCAGTGGGATCCTTCCATCATACAGGGTCAGCCTGCCACAGTGCCCAGGTGCCCTATCAGCTTGCTGTGGGGGCCAGGACAGAGAAGGGGCACTGAAGGGAAGAAAAAAGTAGAGGGAGAAAGAAAGTGGGGTGTGACACTTTCTTCGGGCACAGGGGAAGGGGGTGGCATGTGGGGACAGGCGCATTACAAACCGAAGTTTGAGATGCTTTCACGGTGCTTCAAAAATCCTTGACCCCATATTGTTGGAAGCTATTTTCAGCTTGCAGTTTACAAAGCCACACGTAGTCAGCTCCAATCTGGCCAGTTTCTGCACCTTTGCCGTTGGGCTCTGGGCACTGGTCTTCTGAACCATGGATAAGAGCACAAAGCCATGTTTTCCCACATGGTTGTAAAGGGTGGGTAAGGGTGTGTACCTGCCTGTAACCTCAAAGGTCGTGAAGAGAAAGGGGCTAGCAGCATCCAAGGCAGAAGGTGATGCCCTCCTGCACAGCACACTCCCTTTCTATGACAGGACAGATTCCTCCTGGCTTCACAGGTGGTCCTACTGCGCGCTCTACAGTAACTCTCTGTGCTCTGTAAATACTGTCTGCTCTGACTTCACAGCACCAAGGAAAGTTATGGCTTGTATAGGACATGGAGAAAGGGAGAGGGCTCTGATGGAGCAGCTCTGTGCTTAGTATTATGTAATGTATACATGACATCATTGCATTCTCAGCTACTTACTGAGTACCCTTAAGTAGATCCTGAAGGCCAGTGATTCTCAAACAGGAGGAAGAGAGAGGACATAAACCCTTGCATATCAGAACTGGCAGGCAGGCTTTTTCAAACACATCCTTTCTGCCTGAAGAGCAACATGTGAGTCCCAGATCTCAAATATGCCATGGATGGGGAGGTTCTCGTTTTATAGCCCATATGCTGGGTGTCTTCCCCATTTCACAGACGAGGAAACCGAGGCTTTGAAAGGTTTAAGTATGTTTCTCAAAGTCATTTGGCCAGTAAGTGGTGGAGTCAGAAGTCAACCTCAATGACAGAAACTTTGCCAACATTTTAGTCTGTCTCCGCAATGGCAATAAGAGAAGCGAGTACCTTCCCAGGAAATTTAAGTGATTTGGTTTTACTCCTGCTAGGGGCTTCAGTCCCCTCCCCTTCACGCCATCATTTGAAAATGATAACCAAGCCCTAAAACTACAAGACGTAACTAGAGAGCTGGACACTCGCTGGAGGAATGGTTTCCGTGCCAGGCCCTACCTAGACTGGATTTGTGAGACTGGGAGGGGAGAGGCTGGGCAATAGTTTACTAGTCAAGGGCCTGGTCCTTGACTAATAAGGTCATAGCCTTGCAGAAGGGGCCAGGCGTTCATGGGAAGCATCTGTCCTCCAAGCCTGAGGAGTGAGGGACAGAGCTGGGTGCAGACGGCCCTCAGGGAGGCTTTATACAACTGGCGGCATCTCATCTGCGCCTCGAAGAATGAGCAGGGCATATAGAAAAGTGGGCTAGAAGCCGGGCACAGTGGCTCATGCCTGTAATCCCAGCACTTTGGGAGGCTGAGGCGAGTGGGTCACAAGTTCAGGAGTTTGAGACCAGCCTGGCCAGCATGGTAAAACCCATCTCTACTAAAAATACAAAAATTAGCCAGGCATGGTGGCGGGTGCCTATAATCCCACTACTTGGGAGGCTGAGGTGGGGGAAATGCTAGAACCTGGGAGGCGGAGGTTGCAGTGAGCCAAGACTGTACCACTGCACTCCAGCCTGGGCAACAGAGTGAGACTCCATCTCAGGAAAAAGGACAGGACAGGACAGGACAGGACAGGAAAGGAAAGGACAGGAAAGGGGGCCAGAGAGAGAGCATCCTAGTCAGAGGGAGAGCATCCTCAAGGGCCCCAAGTGCGGATGACACCTGTGTGGGCGACAGCCAGGGTTTCAGTGCAGCTGAAACAAAGGTACAAATGGGAGTTGGTGAGAGGAGAGGTGGATGCGGGGAGAGAGTAGCTGCCCCCGGTGTCAGGCTAAGGAGTTTGGCTTTTAAAATGAGCAGGAGCTCAGGAAAGCTGGAGACAGGGAGTCATCAGTTAGTTTGGGGACATGGAAGTGGGTAGGTGGTCCCTTGGCTGCAGAGCATGGAGCTGCTAGTGACGCAGGAGACTATGTCCGATGTGAAATGAAATTGAAAGTCAAGCAGAGAGTCTGGCTAAGGATCTTCTAAGAGGCGGAAAATGATGTGGAGGCAGGGAGAGGGAACCAGGCCCCCAGAGTCAGAATAGGCAGCAGGAAGGACATGAGGCCTGGAGGTACCTCCACGTCACAGGAGTGCGGCCACGGACACGTTCCCAGTGTGCTCAGCTCCTCCGCTGCGGGCATGGGGCCAGCGCTCTAGGCTGTGTACCTCTTGAGGGTGGGGCCTGTGGCTTGTTCAGAGCCTGGCCCTTAGTAGGCCCTGAAGAAATAACTGTGGAATTCTTTACTGGATAAGCTCAGATGTGCCAAGATGAGAAGACAAAGGCCGCTTCCCAAAACACTCCCATGACTGAGGCCAAGCCCACATGAATCTCCTACGTTTACCCTGGGTAATGCCAGGGCCAGGACACATAGGTGAATTTCACAATGGGAGCCTGCGTCTCCATTCCATTCCCCTCACAGAGCTGGGGTGGGCTGGGCTGGGCTGTGTTCACCAACAGCTCCTGTGGACTTCTCCTGGATGAGGACCCCTCCCAGCTTCTGGAGATTCTGCGGCAGACATAATACAAGCCCATCCAGGAGGCATAAGGCAGTATCTCCTGAGCCCTACGTGCTGGTCTAGGAAGCAACACCCTCTCTGCAGGGCCTCTTGAGGCTCTCTGGAGTACACGGACACAGGTGAGTCACCCTTTTACAGTCACAGGCTGAGACGGTGCAGCCCTGGTGAGATTCTGACTTGTAGCTAATGCGCACTAAAAGCAGCTCTTGGGAACTTCTGAGACCAGTCAGAAATCAATGGTGACAATAAAGCATTTACACTTTTGAGCAGAGTTACCTCATCTCAACTTCAATTCCTTGATTCCTTCTGCATGGAATCATGGCCAAATCCCAGTGGTTAGTTCTCAAAATTAGCAAATGAGTCTATAGGCAAGGTTAGCACCACCCGACAGAGAAAGCCTAATCCTTCCTATTCAACCCATGCCCAAATTCTAGCTCATGAGCTGACACGGACTAGCAGAGGATGTGGGGGGACACCCTCGCTGTTATGGACAGCAGGTATGTTCCCCCCAAATTTACATGTTGATGTCTATATTAGTCTGTTCTCACACTGCTATAAAGACATACCTGGGACTGGGTTGATTTATGTAGAAAAGAGGTTTATTGACCCACAGTTCTGCAGACCGCACAAGAAGCATGGCTGGGAGGCCTCAGAAAACTCACAATCATGGTGGAAGATGTAGAGGAAGCAAGCACATCTGCACATGGCAGCAGGAGAGAGAGACAGCGAGAGTGAGCACAAGAAGGGGGAAGCACTACATACTTTTAAACAACTGGATCTCATGAGAACTCATTCACGATCAAGAGAAGAGCAAGGGGGAAGTCCATGCCCATGATTCAATCACCTCCCACCCACCCCCTCCTCTAACACATGGGGATTACAATTCAATATGAGATTTGGGTGGGGACACAGAGCCAAACCATATCAACATCCTAACCTCCAGTGGGATGGTGTTCGGGGAATTTGGGGGAGTTATTAGGTCATAAGGGTGGGGCTCTCATCATGGGATTAGTGCCCTTATGACAGACATGAGAGAGCTTGCCTCACCTCTCCCTATTTCTGCTCTCTCCATCGTAAGAGGATACAAGATGGCCATCTGCAAACCAGGAAGTGTGCTCAGTCTGGTGCACAGATGTGGCTGTTTTGGTCAGCAGACTGTCTGCTTAATTGCCAATATTTTAAAATCAGAAGCTTTTACATTAACACATATCCGATCTGCCAGCACCTTGATCTTGGACTTCCCAGCCTCCAGAACCGTGAGCAATAAATTCTATTGTTTATAAGCTACCTAGTCTATGGTGTTTATTACAGTAGCCTGAACTAAGACGCTTGGTAAGATTCATTTATACGGTCAGGGCACTTTTACTCTTTACCTTGAAAGTCCAGTCAAAAGCCAAATTCCAGCACAAGAAGGGTCCAACACTCCCCTCTGGGCTCTAACAGATGACAGGTCCATATACACTGTGTTACTTGGCTCTGAAACAATGCCAAACACTTGCATAGTTTGCTACGTGAGTGTCATGTTTTTCTATGACAAGAACTTGGAATGAACTCTCCTTCCCCTTGAGAGAAAATGTTACGTCATCAAACCTTATAAGACCCCGTATACGACCTCTACTGGGCTTCAAATTACATATAAACCCAAGACTTTGGCATTCTAAGACCTCAAGCTATGGCAGGGCTACACGGTCAGCCACCTCTCTGAGGTGGCAAGTTTATGCTAACATGAGGCCACACTCTTAACCACCTCTTCAAAGACTGAGAGCTCAGTGGGGTCACACTCCATTAGCCTTTGAGCAAATCCCGTATTTCTGACCCCAAATACGGGAGCCCTTCACAGCCTCTCTCGCCAGCCAGCGCCAGCCAATGCTCTGGGAATCTAACGTGTTGTCCAGCATCTCCACTGTGTGGCTCAGCTCTCCCAAGAGCCACTTGTATAAAGTCACCCCTCACACTTTAGTTAGACTTTACTTCCCACAGAGGCCTGCTTCCCGCCTAATTGAGCGGCTAGACTCTAGTAATTTTGGAAGCCACTCACTCTGTGGCTAATGCATTCCCTGAGAAAATTGTTCTCGTTATTCCGCCCCTTTTTAGGCATTGTGAACCAAAGGAAAACAAAAATCTCTTTGTACAGCAATAAACCACGTGATTCATCTAATCACAACTTTGATGGTGTCTCCTTATTTCAACCATAGAGAATATGATGCTGACCCCAGTGGTTATTTCTGACCCCAAATACGGGAGCCCTTCACAGCCTCTCTCCCCTGCCTTGGTTCCCTCCCTAGTCTCTCCTCTTCCGGCCCTCCCTGCTCTTCCACATCATGCTCAGGATGCTGGTGTCTCCTGAGGCCTGGGACAGCCCTGCTTCACACTTGTTGCCTAGCGCCCCCTCCCCAACCTTTGTTATCAAAAGTGTTCTAGTTTAAACAATACATGAATGGTAACTATTTCTCACGATGTTTATCTTTACTTACTATGGTGGGCAGGCAGATCTAGAAAATGGGGTCTTCGGTGGCAGGGTCTCATTCAGACTGCTCATGGTTTGGTTCCCGTCTCCTTCCTTTTCTTCCAATTTTATCCCTCCTTTTGTCCCTGAAGGAATTTATCTTAGCTGGCAAAGACACCGAACTGTATCCTGTGAGAAACGTCAGCCTGCTCTAGGTGGATCACAAGTTCGGCTATAAGTTTTCTATTAGTCAATTGAAAAAAAGGACACCTAATTAGTTGTACAGAAGGAAAAAATAAGTTATTCAGGAGAAATACAACTATTCCTGACTCTAGACCATTTTCAGATGGACCATCAAAGAGGCCACTTTGTGACGCCAGTAACAATGTCCTCAATGGCACTGCCGAGCAGGCAGCAGGGACTGGGGCTGGTGTGCATGTGCATGCTGGGGTCTTCACGCGACCAGCACTGCCCAGGCTCGCTTGGCAGCCAGCGCCGAACAGGGAGGATGGTGAAGTGGGAAGCAGTGAGGATATACCTGCCGCATCACGCCCAGGCCACTCCCTTCCCTCCTTCCCTCTCTTCCCTTTGGATTTCTCTCCCTCCATTCCTCCCTGGCCAGGACTTCAACCTCCCGAAAGCATCTTTGGACACAGAGAGGAGTTTAAAGATGCTCTTATACACATTCAAGCTCTCAGACAATTAAAATAATTGCACCTCCAAAAATGGTGAGTCTGAGGATCTCTTAATTTTCTTCCAAAATTGCATTTCTAGACAAGAATTATGCTTGGCCTTGACATTTTGTTATTAGCTAAATCTGAGGTTAGGTAGAGAAACATTTGGTGGAATTTTAAATTACCAATAAAAATCAATTATTTCAAGTAACAGGAGCAAATGTTGGGAAAAAACAAGGTTAGAGTGCACCTAAATAAAACTCTAGGCGCAGTTCTCAAGACCAGCCAACCAAAGCCTCACAGGGTCCAGCCGACGGTGGGAGCATTTGGCCAGTTTTTTGCCTCAATGGGCCTTTAAACCAGAGGTCTCAACCTGCCCATCCTTGGGCTCAGTCTGGTGCACAGATGTGGCTTTTTTGACCAGCAGATTGTCTGCTTAATTGTCGATATTTTAAAATCAGAAGGTTTTACATTAACAACACAGAATTCTGGCTTCTTTTGAAAAGAAAAAAAATCAGAAGATCTGGTAATACTGGGCCCACATTCACACAAAACAAAACCAAGAACCATCAGAAATACTAGGCAAGAGCCCGGACATACAAGGGTTTTCAATCAATTGCTTTCCTTCCCTTTCTTTTACAATCCATTTTCAAATTGTAAAAACTTGTCTTACTTCCTGGAGGCATTTACCTGAAATTAAACTGCTGCAGGCTATACCCTCAGTTTCTGAATCACATACGGACTCTTCTTGTACCTGTTGCAGTATGTTACATTTAGTAGAGGATCACCTTTTCTTTTGAGAGCTTATCAAATGTTCTCTCATTATATATATATATATATATATATATATTTTTTTTTTTTTTTTTTTTTTTTTTTTTTTTTTTGTGTTCTC
>NW_016805666.1:8840397-8849247 GCF_001698545.2 Rhinopithecus bieti
TTTTTTTTTTTTGAGATGGACTCTTGCTGTCACCCAGGCTGGAGTGCAAGGGCGCGGTCTTGACTCACTGCAACCTCTGCTTCCTGGGTTCAAGCAATTCTTCTCAGCCTCCCAAGTAACTGGGATGACAGGTGCCTGCCACCACGCCCAGCTGATTTTTGTATTTTTAGTATAGATGGGGTTTCACCATGTTGGCCAGGCTGGTCTTGAACTCCTGACCTCAAGTGATCCACCAGCCTGGGCCTCCCAAAATGCTAGTATTACAGGCATGAGCCACCGTGCCCGGTCTTAATAATTTTTTTTTTTTTTTTTTTTAGCAACAACCGCCCACTCCATTCCATCTTGAGAGTGATGCGGCGTGTAGGCCGGGGACTGGGCCTCTTCTAAACTGATTGGTGCAAGTGGCTGGCTAATCACATGCCACCCAGGTATTCCTGGCGTTGATTGGTGGGTTTCTTCATCCACAAATCTCTCCCAGCTTCCGGCTGGCAAACGGGGTCAAACAGTTCCTCCTTTTTTTTTGAGACGGAGCCTTGCCCTGTTGCCCAGGCTGGAATGCAATGGTGTGATCTCAGCTCACTGCAACCTCCGCCTCCCAGGCTCACGTGATTCTCCTGCCTCAGACTCCTGAGTAGCTGGGATTAAAGGCATGCACCACCACACCTGGCTAATTTTGTGTATCTTTAGTAGAGACAGGGTTTCACCACATTGGCCAGGCTGATCTTGAACTCCTGACCCCGTGATCCGCCTGCCTCAGCCTCCAAAAGTGCTGGGATTATAGGCGTGAGCCACGGCACCCGGCCAAACAGTTCCTCCTTTCTAACTGTTTCAGTCTCCCCTGCACCAAAAAGGCCTCAAGGATTCTACCACTCCTTTTATGCCGAAGTATGTTTGCCTGATCCTCTGTATGATGCCTTTAACCTTGGACAGCAGCTAAGAGGCTGTGAGATGTGAGTAGAAAAGTGGCCCGCAAGACCAAGGTCACACTCCGTACCCCTCCCAAATCCTGCCGACATCTTGGCAGGAAGGTACTGGCAGAAGAAATAAAGGTGCCTTTTTCTGCTCTGGTTATTCTTTGTAAATACTATGATTCACCCTGATGTCTCTACCTTGCTTAGACGCAATCTTCCAGGCTCTCTGAAAACTGAATACAAATGAGCTGCAATTACATCACCAGACACACGAAAGTCCTGTTCACTGTCCGCCCAAGTAGACAGCTAGAATGATTCCGCTTTCTTTATAGTTCCAAGTTCGTGATCCTTGGGCCAGTCAACATAGGATGCTCCTGGCAGCAAAGGAAAGGGTCTCCATGCAGAGACTGGGCTTGATTTTATTAAGAGAAGCAGTGGGTTTGTTCGTGTTTGTTTTTTTAACAGAGCCAAGGGAGATGCAGCGGAAGCCGCACGAACAGGCACCTCACTCCACAGTGACTGACAGTAATAAGGCCCTGCGAGCATCTCTGTGACTTCACATTTCGGAAAGTCCATCAGGATCCACCAGCCTCATAATGAGCGCTCGTCTACAGACACAAGCACACGACAGGCATCCAGGAGGCAAATCACGACATACTACGCCAATTCTGGTTCAGCTTTCTCTTTATAAACAGTGACAGAGCAGTCCCCAAAAGGCAGACGGCTGGGTTCCTGGATCAAAACGCTCCTTTGGGCAGCTCGTTGATGTTGGGGTCAATTCTGCTACCATGAAACAGAAGATCACAGGGATTCTCTGGGATCCACGGTAAGCAGCTCATTGAAAGAAGTCACCTAAAGCAGGAGGAGGAGACGGATGTTCAATTCAAACCCAGGCTCAGATTAAAAGTTTGATATTTCTATAAGAGCCAATTCTGGTGCTAACCTGGAAGCAGAGGGATGGGAACTGCAGATCCATTTCACTTAGGAACCCACAGTGGAAATGCAGTTCTGTGGCTGAAGTCTGCACCTGAGATGGCCATGGAGCCATACTGAACTTCCCTTCACGGGGGGCTGGTCATGTCCAGCTCAGTCCTTTCCACACGCGGTTTGTCACAGAAGGTCTCTTGTACACATGCCACTGTGATTCAACTGTGCTATTTTGCTTTTTTTCCCAGGAAGATGCTTACAGATAAGCCTTTCTGCTGCCTGGATTACAAATAAGGTTCTTTCAATGCGATGATGTTTATCTGGCAAAGGAAACAGATTGCAGCAATGCAAAAAAGCACACAGTCCTGTGGGCCCATCACCCACTGCCGTGCCTCCGCCGTAGCCCTGTCCAGACCCACCTCCCACTGCAAGCTCCTGGAGGACAAGGTTTGGTTTCTCTCTACTGCACAGCCAAACCCTCGGCAAATGCCTGCCCAGTGAGCTTTCTATTCGGGCACAGAGCTTGGTCTATCCCGAGAGCACTCTTAGAGGCTATGCCTGCATTGCAAAGCCAACCACCCCTTCAAGAGACTTTTCAGAGGAAAGAAGGGAACATGACACACACTTCTTAGCATTTTGAAGGCAGAACTCCTTTTTTTTTTTTTTTTTTTTTTTTGACACAGGGTCTCGCTATGTTGCCTAGGCTGGAGTGCATGGCTAGTCACAGGCGTAATCCCATTACTGATCAGCACAGGAGTTTTAACCTGCTCCATTTCCAACCTGGGCTGCTGCATCCCTTCCTAGGCAACTTGATGGTTTCCCATTCCCATGAGGTCACCGTGTTGATGCCAAGCTTAGTGCAGACACCCACGGAATTCCTCGGCTTAAGCGATCCCCCTGCCTCAGCCTTCTGAGTAGCTGGAACTACAGGTGCAGGCTACCATGCCCAGCTGAAGGCAGAATATTAAGCTGAGGGCGAGGTGAGCCACTCAGCAAACTTTACAGTTCCTACAGCAAAAAGTCTTTGTGTCTTGCCCATGGGATAGCTCTAAACAGCAGTACTGACTTGGTGTTGGCACCACAGGCATTTGTGTTTTCATTAAATTTTATCTACCCTATCTCCCTCACATTATATCTTCCTTGAAAGCAAGAGGCATGTCTTCTACTTCGTAATTCCTCATGGGACCAATCCTATGGCTCCAACACACAATGAGCCAAATCAAAAACTGAGAATAGGCTGGGCGCGGTGACTCACACCTGTAATCCCAGCACTTGGGAGGCAGAGGCAGGTGGATCACCTGAGGTCAGGAGTTTGAAACCAGCCTGGCCAACACGGTGAAACCCCGTCTCTATTAAAATACAAAATTAGCCAGGCATGGTGGTGGGCACCTGTAATCCCAGCTACTTGGGAGGCTGAGGCAGGAGAATTGCTTGAACCCGGGAGGCGGAGGTTGCAGTGAGCCAAGATCGCGCCACGGCACGTCAGCCTGGGCGACAAGAATGAAAGTGTCTCAAACAAACAAACAAACTGAGAACAACAAACTTTCCCATGGACTGTCTTTAAAAACAAAAACTGAATGTGAAAGCAACTTCTATACGACCAGTAATGGGACTACAGAGCCTGACTTAGCAGCTGGCCAGCACCGTGGAGGAGACGCCCTCTGACTATACATCTGTTCCTGCATTCACTCAACAAACGTCGAAGTACCTGGCATGGGTCTGCACAGCCTCAGCGGAACAGAAGGGCTGCCACCCAGTCCCACCCCTTCCACACATTCACTGCCTCACTCATTCGTTCAGGAGACACCTGTGTCGGGCACGACGTGGTGAACTTTCACAAACGGATTCAGTAGCACCAAAATATTCATAATGTGCAGACAGACAGAAGCACTGGAGGGAGTCGCGTTTTCAGACACAGGAAGCTTCTCATGGGCGCCACCTGGGCCTCCTCTCTCAGCCGGCACACTCTGGTCTTCAGCAGCCCCCGGCTATGCACCCGCGTCTTCAGATGTCATCCCAGAGCTCCTAGCTTGCCCGGGAGGCACAGCCATCAGATAAGACAGTCACATCGACAGCGAAACAATCCCACTTGGGTTCTTCTCTATACAGAGATTTCCTTTTAAAATACCTTTTCCATTGATGCTATTTAAAAATAACAACCTCATAGTAGACTTCTGATCTCTACTACCACAGGGCAGGTACATCCCTCCCGTTTCATGAGTAATTCCTGCAGGGGTTATAGCACGGCCTCCAGGTCACACAGGCTACACAAAAACACTTGGCCCAGTTTTCTAACTCCCAGGGAGTGAAGGAATCACTATTTTAAAAGGTGGCAAGCTTTTTTCTCCTTTACTCAGATGTAACTCTAATAGAAACTGACAGGCTCAATCTTGGTTAATTTTTTTTTTTAAACACGAGAACAAGGTTCAAGAAATTCATCTTCAGGTGTCAGAGAGACGAAATGAATCCAATAGCTTTTATCTTCGAGTGCTACATTTATGCATCCCGTAGTGAGGGTGGTGGCCGGTTCCCTTATAACAGAGGGCTTCACGCCTAGTGAACAGTGGACCTGAATTTATATCAGCCGTAAAGCCTTCCAGACGTGACGGTTACACTAACGTCCTGACATGAGGCAATCTGCAGAGAGATGGAAAGTGTGGTTGGCTAGAGGTTAGTGCTGCCTCTCTCTATTTTCTTCCTTTGTACCAACCGATTTCAGACTGAGGAACTCGAAGACAGAGTGACACTAGGAGCTCATATAACCCTCCTCAGCGCTAAACTCAGCCACAGCAGGTGTTTTAAAAAAACTAATAGACTGAAAACGACATTTACAGATGAAATGCTGTGACGACTAAAATTTGTTTCAAAATAATCAGGGGAACAGGAAAAGTGGGTGGGAGGGGACATAAAATAAAGATTGGCTAAGGGCTGATAGTTATTGAGAGTGAATGGATATTCTAATATTGCAGCATCCAGAAATATTACATGATGCTTTCTACTTTTGTATATGTTGGAAGGTTTTCATAGTAAAAAGAAAAATTATATCAGGAGACTAACAACGTTTAACAAAGAAGGCTGACTTAGGTATAAGGATGGTCAAGATACACTGTTAAGTGAACAAAAAAAAGACATACAAAGGTATATGGAGTTCATTTACATATACATACACACACCCCCTGATAAAAGTAAAGAAAATTTCTGGAAAAATAATAACCTCCCTATGCTATTTAACATAAAATGTATCACTTTTTAATGATGAGTTTTAGATAATAATTGTTTTCATCCGATGGGAGGGCAAAAGGAGGAAAGAATATAGTCGGCTTGAAAATGAGATAAATATCTCCATGGGCCAGAAATGGAACAGAAACCATATTGGAGATCAGGGCGAGAGCCACGGGTGGAACCTGGAAGCAAGCAGAGGGCCAGACGTTCACCCTCTGTGCAGCGTAGCAGGGACCAAAACACTCCACGCACGGGGAAAGCAGAAGGCGGGCTCATGTGTGAAACAGGGAATGGGGGCTGCCTCGGGCACAGTCCTCTGTCTTTCCCCAGTCCTTGTCCCTCCCCCACGCCATCCATGTCCCTTCCTCTGCTGCAACTACACTGCAATCTACATTTCGTCCCTCCCCCCATCTTTGATCCCCTGCTTTCCAATATTCTCTGGGATATTAAAATGTTCTTCTCTAGTGCGGCCTAGTTATTTTCTCTTTGTAATACCGTCTGTTTGTTTTGCAAATACCTTACATTATTCAGGGTGAAGCCATAAAAACTGGTCTGTATAGATAAGAGGCTATTAATAAATTTAAGATGGTAATTTCTGCAGACAGGGGAAGGAGGGGAACACAGCACCCAACACCCCAGCTAGCTGCGAGGAAGCTAGGAGAGAACGTATCCAGCCTTTTTGTCTTCCATAATAGGAGGCAGGCTTCTATGGCAGAGAATTCCACAATTCTAGGAAGGGGGTTTAGACGCAAAGTGACCATAACGCAGAGCCACAGCCCACACACACACACTCACACACATGCGCACACTCTCTCACTCTCTCTCTCTCTCTCAATCACTCCAGCATCAGCAGGAGCCCTGAGGCCTGAAGCCAGGCCATGACGAGGCCTCCTGGTCCCAGTGGCCCCCCCAGATGACCCAGGCCACAGTTTGGCTTCCTAACTCCTGCACAGTGGTGACCTCAAGCCTGGAGCCTCACAGAGACCTTGAGGGCTGCCTCCCACCCCGTCCCTCTCCCACCCTGGTTTCCCTGCAAGCTCCACTTCCGTACCCTTTGTTCCTGTTCACTCTAGAATCTTGTAGGAGAGCCAGATCACCTGCTGCTGCTAAAAAGGGAAGTTTTACAACCGTGGGTAGAGGTGGGCAGCCAGATTTAGGAAAAAAGCGGGATATCTGTTAAAATTTAAATTTCAGGGTCGGGTGTGGTGACTCATACCTGTAATCTCAGCACTTTGGGAGGCCAAGGCAGGTGGATCACTTGAGGTCAGGAGTTCGAGACCAGCCTGGCCAACATGGCTACTAATAATACAAAAATTAGTCAGGAGTGGTGTCTCATGCCTATAGTCCCAGCTGCTCGGGAGGCTGAGGCAGGAGAATTTCTTGAACCCAGGAGGTGGTGGCTGTGGGTGCCACTGCACTCCAGCCTGGGCAGCAGAGAGAGACTCTGTCTTAAAAAAATAAAAAATAATAAAATTTTAAAAAATTTAAATTTCAGATAAACAATAAACAATTATGTAGTATAAGTATGTCCCGTGCAACATTTAGGACATATTTACCATACAAAACACTTATTTGTTATTTATGTGAAGCTCCATTTAACTGGGTGCCCTGTATTTTAACTGGCAACCCTCTCTGCCTGGGGGAGGGACTGAGTAGGAGGAGTCCAGAGGAACAAAGCATCGGGTGAAGAAAACACAGAGGAGTGAAGATTAAGGGAAGGAGGGAGGGAGGGAGGGAAATGCTCTTTAGTGAAGGTCCCTCTCACAACAGAAACTTCCACTGTGACTTCATTTGAGTTCTCCAGTAATTCTGTGTGTTAGAGACATTTATCCACTTTCAGACACAGCAACAGAGGGTCAGAGAACCCAGTGACGCGCCAAGTGTCAGATGGGAATTCACTTCTGAGTACGACCCGATGCTGTTTCCTCCATGTCAAGCTTCTTCACCTGCTGGCGCACCTTTGTCATTGTTATAGGCTGCACACCAAGAGGGCACAGCAGTTTACTTTTCTTTTTTTTTTTTTTTTTTTTTTTTGAGGCAGAGTCTCGCTCTGTCGCCCAGACTGGAGTGCTGTGGCCGGATCTCAGCTCACTGCAAGCTCCGCCTCCCAGGTTCACGCCATTCTCCTGCCTCAGCCTCCCGAGGAGCTGGGACTACAGGCGCCCGCCACCTCGCCTGGCTAGTTTTTGTATTTTCTTTTTTTAGTAGAGACGGGCTTTCATCGTGTTAGCCAGGATGGTAGCCAGGATGGTC
The DNA here is from genome assembly GCF_001698545.2 of Rhinopithecus bieti. Classification (NCBI taxonomy): domain Eukaryota; kingdom Metazoa; phylum Chordata; class Mammalia; order Primates; family Cercopithecidae; genus Rhinopithecus; species Rhinopithecus bieti. Next base: position 8,847,711 of record NW_016805666.1, read on the forward strand.
TCGATCTCCTGATCTCGTGATCCGCCCGTCTCGGCCTCCCAAAGTGCTGGGATTACAGGCGTGAGCCACCGCGCCCAGCCAGTAGTTTACTTTTCTAATACTTTCATAAGGAAACAAAGTCCAAATGGTGCATCTTTACAAAATACAGTCGCCTATCTTTTAGATTCTCCTCTTGGCCACTTATCCCAACTAAACACATCAGCACTGAGGACCTGTCCAGGGGTTTAGCTCCTGAGGAAGAGACAGAGAGAAAGTCAGAGAAAGGAAGGGCGACGTTCCACCCAAGATGACTACAGCACTATGATTTGCAGACGGGGAAGGTCACGGGACGCTGGACGCAACAGAATCTCAACAGGGACCCAAGAGAGAAAGGCTCCTCTCTCCCTGCAGGAATATCCCATGATCCCTGTGTCACTTTCCAGAAAACATTGTCAGTCCCATGGATCTAGGATTATAAAATCCTGTAGGATTTATATAGAAAATATAAAAATTTGGGGGGGGGGGATTGTGAAACAACGTGAAAAAAGCTATTTGTCAAATGGACAATGGGGAATAACTTCTCCTCCCCTACGCCTCGAAGCTTCTAACATTCATGGCACAAAACACAGGGGAGATTACCATAAAAAAATGACTTAAAATGTGCGATTTTGAGGTAAAATAACTATATGGGACAAGCGAAAAATGACACAGCTGGGAAGATCCAAATCTGTTCTTGCTCAGCAAGTTTCCAGATCAAAATGTGCCTGCTTACCTAGTCAAGATTTGGTTTTGTGCTGTTTTCTTTTTAAATTTTCCTTTCATATAGATGCTAGCATGTTCTTCTTAAAACACTTGTCCCCTTCACTCTCCTCTCTGGGGAGACCCCTTGGTGGTCAGAGCCCACTGCCAGTTCCATGGAAGTCCCAGGCAGGGGCAAGAGGCCACCTCTGTGGGAAACAGTCTGATAGCCGGGCTGCGGATCCCCCAAAATAGCAATGGCCAAGCCCAAGGGCTGAGACTGCCTGCTCAAGAGAAAGGCTGGCTGCCCTGTCCCTGCTTCCTCTCTCCCCTTCCATTCCCATCCTCTTCCTTCTCTCAGCCTCCCCACCTGAGCCCTGCTGCCAGCCAGGTGAACACTCCAAAGCAGCAGACAACTAACGCTGGATCTCCCAGGTCCCCAGAGTTCCCCAGTCTTCTTGTGGAAGAAGGCAAAAACCATGCTCAATTCCCTGTTGACCAGCCAGTACCAAGCCATTCCCAGCCCCAGCATGAGACTGCCAATGTTGGCCGGGCGCGGTGGCTCAAGCCTGTAATCCCAGCACTTTGGGAGGCCGAGACAGGCGGATCACGAGGTCAGGAGATCGAGACCATCCTGGCTAACACGGTGAAACCCTGTCTCTACTAAAAAAAAAAAATACAAAAAACTAGCCGGGCGAGGTGGCGGGCGCCTGTAGTCCCAGCTCCTCGGGAGGCTGAGGCAGGAGAATGGCGTAAACCCGGGAGGCGGAGCTTGCAGTGAGCTGAGATCCGGCCACTGCACTCCAGCCCGGACGACAGA
>NW_016805666.1:8849434-8865729 GCF_001698545.2 Rhinopithecus bieti
GACTGCCAATGTTGCCAGGCAATTCCCCAGAGCTAGCGGGGCGCATGGCAGTGCAGGGCAGTCATCTGCAGACTCAATTCTAGAGACTAAAGGTCTCTCGAAGCATTTCAGCTGAGGGGTGGACAGAGGGAGCACGTAAAGGAGTGTAAGTCTCTGTTGATTTTTGAGTGCCCAGGCCCTGCAAATGGCATTCTTCAGACTCCACGGCAGCGGAGGTCTCATAGTTATCATAGCACATAAGGAAAATTAAAGATGCTCAAGGTAAGAAAAATTCAGTTTCATTTCGAATCTAAAATCTTTCAGAGTTTTCTTTCGGGAAGTCCAGACAATTAAACTGATTTTAAGTTGCACTGTTTATAAAATCCTAGATCTACAGAAAATACAAATTCTGGCCCATCCTGTCTAAGCATGATGGGGTTTCCAAGTTTCCACTTACATGATGTGAGAAGATTCCAAAGCAGACCTTGAAGGCATTGGAGCTGTAAATGCATTTAATACTCAGCCCTGTTTAAACACCCCATGATATCAGTTCTCCCTGATCCCTAAAGAGCTCACCAGCAGACAGGCAACTTCTACACGGAGGCAGGACAATGAGGGTCCAAAGGGCTGTGACCCCCGCAGTGCCACAGCCAAGGAAGGGGGGACTTAGAGCTCAGCTCTTCTCCTTCTCAGGTGGGGGAACAAAGGCCCCAAGGAGGCAGAGCTGGCACTAGTATCTAGGGCTTGGGACTCTGAGGCTCCTCCCTCTGTTGTTACAGTAGGTAGCTAGTCAGACACAAGCAGGGCAGGAGAGGGCTCCACCACCACCAGGAATGTTTGCGACCATCAGCTGATGGTCAGGCAGTTGTCAACTGTCATTCTAAAATGATAATTGGCTGCAGCCAGTGCCAGGGAAAGGCAGGGTCCCAGAACCTGAAACTGATGACCAGCAGCTTCCCGGTAAGATCTCAGGAGCCGGGCGCGTGGGCTCAAGCATGGGTACTAGAAGGCAAAATGGTGGCCCTCCTCTAGGAAGGCTGGACTGGTCAGGGAAGAACGGCTCCAGGGGGTGTGTGCGCAACCTCAGTAAACACACCGTGCTCCTGCCCAAGGGCTGGCAGGCCACCCTCAGGGAAGCAGCGGGGAGGAGTAACGCAAACCCAAGAACCATGCCACTGTTTAAGACTCCAAGTCAAAAGTCACACAGCACGTTCGAGCTCCCAAGTCACCCACTGGCCCTCTCCCAAGCGTACTTTATTTCCTTTCATTCCTGGTCTAAAACTTTTTAATACACTTTCCGTCCTGCTCTAAAACTTGCTTGGTCTCTCCCTCTGCCTGAGGTCCCTCAATCAAATTCTTTCTTCTGAGGAGGCAGGAAGTGAGGGTGCTGCAGACCCACATGGATTCACCACTGTGAACACTATCACCTCCCTCTGTTGGATCAAGGACCCCAGCAGAAGATCTTCCCGGGAAAGAAGGGGAGGGAAGAAGGTGGGGAGTCTTCTGCAGTTAAGATGGCAGGTGTTTGCCCAAACCCTCTCCTCTTAAGTCGCCAACCCGTGACCTCAGAGGAAGAGGCCTACCCAGTGACTCTGGGGCAACATGTGAGAGGATTATATAAGGGAGAAAAGTCCACATGGCCCAAGGAGTTATCAGCTCATTCAGGGGCCTTGCAGGAATTTCCTGTTATGTGATCTGGGTCATGCAAATAGCCACAACCAAGCTGAAGCTGTCTCTTCACCCCTCCCTCTGAGGGAAACACAGGCTCTTGACTCACTAGTGGCCTGTACTCTGCAGCTCTCCAACGACTGGGCCTCCCTCCAGGAAGGTCTGCAGGGAGCCAGCATCATGGTGTGCACTGAGAACAAAGAGCGGGCCATGCCTGCGGGACAGCAAACTCCCAGCTCTTTCCAAGCAAACTCGGGCAGCTCTGCTCTGGGTGCACTGTCGCTCTACCCACTGGAGAAACAGCCAGCAACTTGAAACTCTCTGGACGCAGGGCCACGGGCCTGGTTTACTTTAATCAAAACCCGCTTCGGCTGTTCCTTTCCTTTTCTAAAAAAATTTTTTAATTGCAACATGTAGAACAAGAACATACAGAAAAGTGCACGCAAATATGAAGCCAAACATCCAAGTGAGGAAATAAGACCTTGCGGCTCTCGAGAGGCAACCGAGCCCCACGTCCCCCACCGCCCGCCACGCAGGCTTGGGGAGGCATCACCCCCTTGGCTCTCCTTTCCCATTCTCCGCACCTGCACATTCATCCCGAAAGCCTCCAGGTTAGTTTTGCTCTCATCGCGCAGAGCCGTTCCCTTTTTTGCCGTCGCTGTATAGCACTCCATTGAACGAATGCGTTTTATTTATCCGTTCCGCTAAATAGCACGTTTCAGTCGTTTTCAGTTTTGGCCACTACAAATAGCGCTACAGTGACTACTCAAGAACGGTTCTCAGGTCCTGGAGTTTCTCCATGACACACGCTTGACAACCAAACGCGGCAGCACCTGAATGTGCTTCTTCGTGCTGACTACTGATGCCAGTCTGTGTTCCAGCGCTGTGCCGCCCTCCCTCCCTACAAGACCACCAGTCCACCCACTCTGCTAATAGAGAATAGGCGTCACTGGTGACTCAGGGGCCAAGAAAGCCTAGTTGGTCACTAGAAGGGAAGTTAAATCGTCCTCCATAAGACAAAGTCCAAGGTTTTAAAATTCTGAACTTAACCAGATCCAACAACCAAAACAACTGGGCTTTTCTGAAGAAAAAGGCCACAAACTCCTCCAAAATAACGAGGTAGCACCTATGGCTTGGGACAGACCCACCTGCCCATACTATCAACTGTAAGCAATATGCACAAATGTGTGCCCAAGACACCAAGTGCAGAAGGATGGGACGCCAGTAAATCCCCGTCTGCCATGGACGGCAGAAGAGAGAGGGCGGAGGGTGGGGAGGGTCGTGGAGGTGGCCCCCCTGCAGTCATGACGCACCTGTAAACTGGCTGCATCTCCCGGGCTAGGCCAATGATGGCGCCTGGCAGGAAACTGTCAAATTCCTCAAACAACTCCCGGATGTTGGTCTTAAACTTCAGGTCTAGGTCCAGCTGAATGAGCCGCAGGATCTCTGCGGGAAAGAGAAAAGGACAGTGAGACACAGGCATACCTCCCGGGAGGCTCGGCTACCGACAGAAAATGACGCGGAGGGCAGAGAAAAGGGCACTGGACTCTTACTGTTGTCAGTGAATGATGCAAAGTTACCGCTGGAACAAAAGGCCTTTCATCTACCAGCAACCCCTCCGCACTATTAGTCTTCACAAACGACTGCCGGGTCTTTTCTTCCAACTGCAGACATCCATTTTGCTTAAAACTAGGCGACCACACGCTTCAGCGTCGGCCTGCTGTCCTGATGTGACTGTTAACTGTGCACCATTTCACTCTCAAAAGTATCTCATTTGGATGATACCTTATGTGGACACCCTACTTCCCTACATAAAACTCAAAGCGGGCCGGGCACGGTGGCTCACGCCTGTAATCCCAGCACTCTGGGAGGCCGAGGTGGGTGGATCACGAGGTCAGGAGTCCGAGACCAGCCTGACCAATATTGTGAAACCCCGTCTCTACTAAAAACACAAAAATTAGCTGGGCGTGGTGGCAGGCGCCTGTAATTCCCGCTCCTCAGTAGGCTGAGGGAGAATTGCTTGAACCCGGGAGGCAGAGGTTGCAGTGAGCTGAGATTGCGCCACTGCACTCCAGCCTGGGCAACAGAGCAAGACACCATCTCCAAAAAAAACACACTCAAAGCATCCAGGTGTTTCCTCTTTGGAGCACAGGTGGCAAATGACCCACACAAGACAGAGGTAAAAAACATTATGGCCTCAGGCCTTTATCAGCACGTTCTGCAAACCCAGATGTGTGTCAAGTGAAGCTGCTGACAGAGCGAAACAGCTGAACGATCTCAGATACCACTGTGTTTTTAATCCACTGCCTAAAAGACAGGAAGAGCCCAAATTCTTCAATGTCACAATCACCTGGCACCTAAGAGCTGGCTGCTTCCATGGCCTCCAGATGACTCCGGGCTAGACGTGCAGGAGGGAGGCACTGGTGAAGGTCCTTCCCCATCCTTCACCCAGCCCAGCCTGACCGGGAGTCTAGGTGTTGTGCTGGGCACCAGGCTGACCAGGACCCTGCCCTCAAGAGAGACACGTGGGTTGCAAAAAGTAGAGGGAGAGGCCAGTGCTGAAGCCTGAAATCAAAAAGTGGCTGTGGGAGGTCCAAAGAGGGGGTGCATGGGGTTCAGTGATGAAGTGGTGAGAGCAAGTTCCTGGTACTCAGCCTGGGAATCAGAACACATGAGTGCAACTTGAATCCAGTTCTGCTGCTGATTGAGCCTGTGACCCAGGGAAAGTTACTTCTCTGAACCTCAGCTACTCCATTTGCTAAAATGGGGAGGCTCTCCTGTGCCTTGTGTGGGAAATAGCTTACGGACAGTGTTACAGGGATCCTAGAGACCTTGAGGAACAGAATTCTGGAGCAGAGCACCACACTGGCCAAACGTAGAATTTATGGGAAGGCAATTTAAGGAATTTGGGATAATTCTGCTGTAACTGAAGAAACTCCTGATGGGAGGAACAGCCATGCATTTAGTCAGCCCGTCAATCATCACATCGAAAGCCCACCACCTGCTACAGGTGTTCTCTCTTTCGAGGCCACCTAAACCCTACTTATTCTGCAAGAAGCAGTCTAAACACCCCAGACAGGCCCTGCAGGAGTCATGGTTTCCTGCTCTGTGCTCCCCACACGGCTGCCTGCCTGCCTGTGGTCACGGCCACCTGCATACCTGTCTCCTTGAGAATGGGAATGTGCTGGGAGGGCGGGGCTCAGGACCATCAGATGCTTCTGGATGAGCGTCTTAATCTTGTCTTAATATACCCGTCAGTAAACCTGAGCACTTCCCCTGCACTTTAGGGACCAGCTGGGAGTAAACCCAGAAACGTCCTACGTAGGCCTAAGACACCGGAATCTGAGCTGCTTCGATGTTATTTACAACTCCTCCTTCCTAAAGCACCTTCCAGGAAGGGTTCGCTGAAGGTTGGTAACACTTCACCAGGTGAGGCCCACTGACTAGGAAGGAGACAGGCGGCAACTCCAGCACAAAGTGACCCCCTCACACCCATGTAGAACAACTGAGATGGGAGGCCATGCCCTTCTATTCCCAGAGGCCAGCAGGCCCCTGAGCAGCCTGCCCTGTCATGCAGGCACCTGTCCAGGAGGTTAGCCCTTTTATGTAATTATGAAATTAAGGCGCCAAATTGTAAATGTCACTGTTAAAGAGAAAGATGCTTACTAGGAATGCTGGAATTCATTAGGATGAGGTTTCTAAAGGGGCCTGTTCCTCTGGCCTCTGGTCCTTAATGTAGCCGTCTCTCTGTGGGAAATACGTGGGGGCAAGAGGGTTACACAGAACGCTGAAGGCATTGTGAGGACAAAATGAGACTGATCCATGGAAGCCACATCACAGAGAAGATGCTGGTTGGAGGAGAGCTGAAATGACAGCAGGAGGACCACCAAAATGTGAGGAATACATGAATGAGATAACTGTCCCCAAAGCCAGGAAGACATGAAACCTATAAATCATGAGGAAAAATGTCTGAGAAAAAGGAAGACTAGACATCTACAAGACTCACAAGAACGGCCAGCATCCCAGGCTGGCTGAATGTCCACCATGTCCAAATCTTGAGAAAACACAACAAAAAGAAAGATCTAGCATGGCAGATCTGAAAAGCCTGGTTATAACTGAGGCACCTCTACCCGTTTTACAGATGAGGAAACTGAGGGCCAAGAAGACAGACTTGTCAGGCATTACACTCAAGCTAGGTGGCAAAGCTGATCTCGGAACCCAGGTCTCCCAACTCCCTAGCTAATGCTCTTGTGTTTATTAGCCCCGTCACCTCCAACCCACTCCCAACATGGGCCATACACTCCTAGAGAACAGAGAGCATTGGGTAATGGACCAAAGGGTGTGCACAAGACTAAACAGGCACCCAACACGACTAGCTCGTGGAGTATCTGTGTATCACCCCGTGAAAATACCAGCATGAAGACGAGTGAGTACAAGCTAAAGGTGTAGCTTTCAAGACCTCCAAGACCCTGTCACCATCATCACCGCCACAGCCCTGGCAGCACTCCTCAGGAGTTCCTGGCTGTCCAGGGGACTACTTTCAGGGCTGAGAACACCTACGCCTCCTGCCTGGGGCTGAGGCCTGGCTGGCGGCCGATACCTCTGTACAATTACACCACAGAGGGCCACATGCACGGCCCCAGTACCAGCTGGGAGATTTTCAAACCAACATTCCCAAGGGGATGTGCGGCTGGAATTGGTGGTGGTGGATCTCACATCCAACAGGAACTTGGGTCGCTTCTGAGCCGGACGCTTCTCTGCCGAAGCGCTCTTCTCCATCTCCCTCCCAGTACATGGCTTGGGCCAACTCAGCTCATCATGAGCATCCAATTAAACCAGCCATAAGCATGTCATCTGACCACGGGCGGAACTACAACCCAGAGTAAGTAATTAATGATACCCAAAAATAAACAACAAAAGGAAAAAAAATTCCAGAAGAAAAAAAAAACGTGAGCCTTCTGTCCTCTCCTTTCCCTTCTCCTATCCCCGGAAACAATTCTTGGCAGACACATCTTAACACACAAAAAGCAACACGCAACAAAATAGATCAAGAAATGATGCAAAGAAAAGACATGCTCAGGTAAGCACAGTGCCTACCATCCTGGGAAACACAACAGGCCTGCAGGGAGGGGCAGGTGAACCAAGCAAGCGCCTCCTCTTTCTGTTTTGAAAAGGCTTCAGAGATTTGCAGAGATAAATATTTATAACACTTTAAAGGGCTTTCACTGCAGAGCGTCAGCCCAAATTCCACTAACTGGGAGAGGGTTTAGGGAGAAGGGGAAATTATGACAGCATTAAGCTATGTGACTCCAGCGTCATGAGGCTGGGGACCTGGAAGCAGCTGCCTGGAAAGGGAGCTAATTTTCCCATTGTCCACTTTGAAATATTGCAGCAATATGCCACCTGCCTTATCATACTCTGGTGTTTTTAAATTGCTGTCCAGTAGCACCTCTGGCCGGCGGGAGCCAAAGGGCAACTGAAAGGGGTGGAGACTTCCCCTAACAGTGAGAGGACCCTGACCCCAGAGGAGGTGTTCTGAGGCCCATAGGACAGGACGGTTCCCCTGTGCTCCATCAGCCAGACCAGGCTGGCTTCCCGCACTGGAGGGTCGAGCATGTGGCAGAGGGTCTGAGCATGTGGTAGAGGGCCTGCCCCCGCGACACACAGACCCAGGCTGTGTCCCCAACGGGATGTGTGGTTGGAATTGGCAGTGGTGGATCTCACATCCAACAGAAACTTGGGTCGCTTCTGAGCTGGACATTTCTCTGCCAAAGCGCTCTTCTCCATCTCCCTCCCAGTACAAGGCCTGGCCACAGGGCAGCTGGCTCATTATAGGAATAGGGGCTATGAAGGAAGACAGGGAACATGCCAAGAGTCCCAGGCCTTGGGCACAGATTCTAGGGGCTCCTCCAGCCTGACCAAACGTTCACCCTCTAGGAGCAGGGAAAGGACGTCCGTGTGCCAGGCCCTGGGAAGGCTTTGCATGCTGACTCAGCCCATGAACCTCCATCATGCCGCCTTGAGGTAGCTGTTAGTATCTTCCAGTTTCAGATGAGGAACCTGGTGCTCAGAGAGTTTTGGTAATTTAAGACAACTCAGCAAAAAAGGCTCCGGGTGGAGAGCAATTACAGATTTGCCTCACTCGACAGTTTGCTTGATCCACCGCACATTTCTGAGAAAAGCCTTCAGACATCTCTGAAGTCCCTTTTAAAGTCCTATTGTCTTTATGAGCCAGAAATGCTTCCACATCAAGAGTGAAGACAGCAGACAACTCCAGATCATCTCTGTACAGTGGCTGGGGCTTCATGGACAGAACCCCCAACCACAACCACCTCCCGTAAGACCCTCATCTCCAAGAAGCATGAAGACTATTGGGATTCCCTTTCATTGACAAGGACCAACAGAGAAACTTCTGGAAGAAAGGGTTTTATGCCACAAACGTTGAAAAGAAGCTTTTAATGACAACAGCCAACTTGTATCAATGCATTATACTCACTGAATCATCTAAACACTCTATGAGATACATATATATATATATATCCTTTTTTTTTTTTTTTTTGAGATGGAGTCTCGCTCTGTTGCCCTGGCTGGGGTGCAATGGAGCAATCTTGGCTCACTGCAATCTCCGCCTCCCAGGTTCAAGCAATTCTCCTGCCTCAGCCTCCTGAGTAGCTGGGACTACAGGCGCACGCCACTACACCCGGCTAATTTTTGTATTTTTAGTAGAGACAGTTTTCACCATGTTGGCCAGGCTGGTCTCGAACTCCTGAACTCAGGTGATCCACCTGGCTTGGCCTCCCCAAGTGCTGGGATTACAGGTGTGAGCCACCACGCCTAGCCCTGAGATTAATATTATTTCTATTTGGCTGGGTGTGGTGGCTGATGCCTGTAATCCCAGCACTTTGGGAGACTGAGGCAAGAGGATCACTTGAGCTCAGGAATCTGAGGCTGCAGTGAGCTGTGTCTGCACCACTGTGCTCCAGCCTGGGTGACAGAATGAAGCTCTGTCTCAAAAAAAAAAAAATTCCATTTGACAAATGAGGAAATCGAAAAGTATAATAATCCAAGATCACGCAGCTGGTCAGTGGTAGGGCTCGAAACCCCAAGTCTGTTGGGCTCGACAGCCTGGTGCCCGCTCTTCATTGCCCATGCGGCCCTGCCTTCCGGGCTCCTGGGCGGCCAGGATACGGCCAGAGCTCAGCTTTGCAGGCTCTGCTCAGACAGGAAGGCCCTGACTCTCACTGTGCTAATCTATGTTTTCCACATTAGCAGCCTGCCCCTCCTCGGGTGGTGCGGGGGAGAAAGGAAACAGAGTTCATAGAGTGATTTATGCAACCTGTTAGCAGCTCTGGTAAAAGGTTTTGGGTCCAGGAAATTGCAATGAATAACCACAGCCAGTTGCATATATTCGCTGTACAACAAACTTTCTTCTAGCCTTACCTGCCCCCTCTCAAAACGAAGCATGAAAAACAGCGTTAGCTACGGCTCAGCCATGGCATTGTTTATGACGCCCAGCTCCTGTTCTGTGGACCAAACAAATTATCATGAGAAGACACAGTTTCTGCTTCAGCAACAGTGGAACATGAGTCTCCTTCCTCCTCCTTAGCACCTTCTCCGAAAAGGTATAAATCATATCCTTTAGGATAGGACAGAATTTATTTTGATCTTGGCTGAAAAATTTGGGGGACTTATATAAGATAGCACGTATGACACCCAATATAAATTTCCCTCTCACTTCTATTGCCAGTATGAAGTGATAGCGCACGCATGGATTGATGTCGTTCAACACACAGGGGAAACGGAATTTGAGATCTGAAAATCTTCCATGTCTATGGTATGGATGTCCATGGCTCCTGCTGGCCTTTCCATAGTTTACATCTCTCTAGTGTCTGCTATAACCACTTTGTTTGTTTGTTTGTTTTTGTCTCCAAAAGCTTAAATTCTTTCCTATTTGAGGTAGAAACACATTTGGACTCTGTTCACAACAGTTAGACTGACGGTGCTCGGTCTTCCTTTTTCGCCAACAGGCTTTTTTTCAGAGATGCCCGGGGTGGAAGCTGTAGAAAGTAATCCTTTTTGGATAGAATTATCAGGTGTTTTCTGAAAATAATGATACAGATACCACTGGTTGCCCAAACTGTCACAGTGCAACTTTCCAAATTCTCCGTTTTGAGATTCTTTATCAGAATTACGGGCTCTTGTTACTAATCTCATCTTCCAACCACTCTCTCCCTCTTGAGTGGCATTTGAGCCCATGCCACCTTATGGATTCAGTCTAAAACCAGGTAAACTAACAAAGGTTCCATTCTGCTGCCTGCAGCTCCTCATCCCCACACTGTCCCCTGACACCTGCTCCTGCCCTTGGCCCTGCATCCTGTCAGGGCCTGTCCACTGCAGCCTTGCCCCGTCCATTGATTCATATGGCAATGACAATGACAGGACTAATTCCTTATATTTCTATGGCATGTTGCAATGTTCAAAGTGCATTCCCAGCCCATAAAACTCGTTCCCATGCTTTAACTCATTGAATCCTTACAGCAACCCTAGGGGGCAGGTGCATCCATGTGATATGCAGTGGGTTCAACTGCATATCACAGAATACCTCTAGTAGCAATGGTTTCAACACAGAGAAGAGCATAACTAAGCCATCCACGGAGGGCACGGCTGCTCCATGAAGTCATCACAGACCCAGATGACTTCTGCTTTTCTCCTTTGTTTTCCTTGATCTCATTTCCATCCTCAAGGTACCTCATGGTGCAAGACAGGGGCTGCTGGGGCTCTAGCCAACTTGGCTGCATTCCAGGCAACGGAAAGGACCCAAGAGAAAGGACACCCTGACCTTGCGTCCTGTAATGAGGCAGACTCTTTAAGCGTCCCTCCTGGAAGTCTTTAACATTTCTTCTCATATCTCACTACACAAAATGTAGTCACATGGTCACACTTAGCTACAAGGAAAGCTATGAAATGCATTCTTTTATGGGCATAAGGTTACCCCCAAATAAATGGGATTCGGTTGTAAATTAAAAAGGAGAGAATTGACATAGAGCAGGAACTAGCAGTCCTTCCACAGGAGGCAAGAAGTAACCACACCCACTTTACAGATCAAGAAACAGAGGCCCAAAGAGATGAGGTGTTGTTACGGTCACAAGGTCACTAGTGGCAAGATGGGGACTAATTCCATGTCATCAGCCCCACATCCAGATCCCTTTTCCCTGTTCATGGAGCCTCCTTGCTGCACTGGAGCCACTGCTGTGTTTCTGCAAAGACTCTTGCTTGCTCTCCTCCAGACCTCTGTTCAGCCCTCAGCTGTCCCCAGTTGGTCTAGCAACAAGATCCAAGCCTGCCAGGCCTGGGCTGCCATCCTGAAGGACTACTGTCCCCCGTCCCCTGCCTCATACTTTGTTCCCCGCCTTGCTTCCCTGCGTTTGTGTCCCACTGGGTCCCTTGGAATCCAGGCATGGTCATTAGCAAGGAGGACCAGGCCAGAGATGGCCAGATCCCAGCAAGCTACAGACCCTCAGAGTAGGATCACAACCCCACAACTGTTTCTGCAATGCCCAAGGAGTTCTGTGAGCAGGATGCCTCACTTTGGGGTACCCATACCAAGACGGCTGACACCTCCTGAAATTGTTTCTGATGGCCAACCTCTTGTGTGACCACGACCTTGTTCCATTCTGACACTGAAAACACATTTCATGATGGACGTGGACCTTGGCTACGACGCCTAAGCAAACACAAATTAATTCGTGCTGAAGTGCGGCTTGGTAAATAGAACTTTGCAATGATGGAGTCCGTTATGGGAAGTGACTAAGGGGGTTTCTTGGTCGTGAAATGTGTGGGGACTTCTGCTCCGTGAAAAGGGGAGTCTGTATTTCCACTGAAAATTGGAGCCTGGATTCTCAGCACAGGGGCCAGTCCTGTGACTTCCCTGCCTTCCTGTGTAAACATGAAAACATTTTGTTTTCAAGTTCTAGCACCCTGGCTACCTCTTTCATGTCTCTGACATGAAGGCCCCTATATTCTGGCAGCAGTTCTCCCCATTGTGAACAATGAATCCGCCACTCTTTCCTGGAGTTACACTGTCTCAGTTCCTCTCCCCCAGCAGACTCATCCTTCTCCAGGTGGTGCTCTCCAGCCTCCTACCACCCTCTACAGGGTTGCAGGCTACAGGGTTTCCTCAGCCTCCTCCAGCCAAGTACAGCGGAAGCACCTACAACCAAGAGAGGCACAGACTCCTGAGATCCTCTCCCAGGAAGGGCAAATGGGACGAGGCAGAGAACAGCCGGCTTCTCACAGAGGGGAAGATGACCAACCCCAGCCACAGCGCCTGACTTCTCCCTGGGACCATGGAGGGGTGTGGAAAGGATGGCCCCACATCATCCCTTGTGCTAGAAACCCACATCACAGCAAAGAAAAAAGTTTCTCCACTTTATGAATCCGGAAATACCTCTCTGACCTTTTCTAGCAGGAGGAAAAAATATGGCCTTTATCTTTTCAGTAGCAAACATCTTTTACCTTGTGACAGTTTGCAAACTGACTAGCCAATGGTCAAATGGCTCTTTAGCTTTCCTGTCTCCTGAGCCAGAACTCCTGACCAAATGTCATGTTACATTACCACTGCTTATACTACACCTTCTACAAAAGATGGATGATCTGTCATCTAGGAGATAATTAAGTACCTACCTCTCAGGTACTGGGCTACGCACTTTACATATTTTGTCTCATCGAATCCTCACACACAGGGCTTACTGTCCCCATTCTCGAGCTGCCTCCTCCCTGACAGCTGAAGTTTCATTGCTTTCATCTCTGTTTACCGAGGCTGAGAGGACCCCCTCCTGTTATGAGTCTGATAAGAATGACACAGGAAGGCAGGAAAGTCACGGGATTGGCCCCTCTGCTGAGAATCCAGGCTCCAATTTTCACTGGAAATACAGACTCTCCCCGCCTCATGGAGCAGACGTCCCCACCATTTCACCACTAAGAAACCCCCTTAGTCACCGCCCACAGCGGACTCCATCATTACAAAGATTCTGTTTACCAAACTGCACTTAAGCACTAATTAATCTATTTCCCAATTTTAATTAAATTTTAATTTCATTTAATCATTAGTTTTTCTTCTAATTAAATAACATTTGAGTTATTTTAATTTAAAGACATAAAATACAAGGCACCAAACTGACAGAATGCAGCTGAGTGCAAAAAACGAAAGAGAAAACAAGGTTTTAACTCATAAATATTTCAGCGTGCACTTCCGAAGAAACGAGGACACTCTCTTTCGTAACAACAGTACGACATCCAAGTCAGGACACTAGCAGTAACAACCCAATACCATTTCATCCACAGTCCTATTCAAAATGTGTCAGTTGTCCAAAAACAAAAACACAGTTCCTGGCCCCAGACTGCATGTAGCTGTTCCACGTGTTCTACCTGAAATGGTTCCTCAGTCGTTCCTCGTCTTCCAGGACTTAGGACAATTTGGGGAATATGGGCCACTTTTTTATTGATTTATTGATTTTGAGATGGGGTCTTTCGCCAGGCTGGAGGGCAGTGGCACGATCTCAGCTCACTGCAACTTCCACCTCCCGGGTTCAAGCAATTCTCCTGCCTCAGCCTCCCAAGTAGCTGGGATTACAAGTGCCCACCACCATGCCCAGCTAATTTTTGCATTTTTAGAAGAGACGGGGTTTCACCGTGTTGGCCAGGCACCAGGCCATGGGTCAATTATTTGGTAGAAGTCCTTCAGTCTGGGTTTGCCTGATGTCTCCTCCTGACTAGAGGCGGACTTGCATCTTTGTCAGGAAAGCCACAGAAGCAGTGCTGTGTTCTCACAGCGCCACACCGGCAGACACGTGGTGCCACACTGTCCTATCACTGGTGACGTTAGCTTTGATCACAGTCGAGCTACTATTTTTCTCTTTGTAACAACAACATTTTGTGGGGCGATACTTTAAGACTCTGACAATATCCCATTTCTTAACAAATGTTTACCTATTTGTTTTAGCATCCATTGACGATTCTTGTCTAAATAAATTATTACTATGTTGAGCCAGGCACGGTGACTCATGCCTGTAATCCCAACACTTGGGGAGGCCGAGGTGGGTGGATCACCTGAAGTTAGAAGTTCGAGGCCAGCCTGGCCAGCATGGTGAAACCCCATCTCTACTAAAAATACAAAAATGAGCCGGGCATAGTGGCGGGCACCTGTAATCCCAGCTACTTGGGAGGCTGAGGCAGGAGAACCACTCGATCCCAGGAGGCGGAAGTTGCAGTGAGCCAAGATCACACCCCTGCACTCCAGCCTGGGCGACAAGAGCAAAACTCCATCTCAAATATATATATAACTATGTCGATTGTCAAACGGTGACTTTCCAATGCCTTCATTCCTTCTACATTTATTAGCTGGCATTCTGCTCCATTGTGTTGACCTCACCCATGCTCAGCCAAGAAGAGCTTCCTGGTATCACCCACTTATGGTAGGTTGTGCCAAGCATATTTGTCCCTTCTGGTTTTCCCCAAAATGCAAATACCAGAAGGCTCCGTGGTGCCTGAGGCAGGGGAACTGAACAAGGCAGAAATGTCAGAGCTGCTGGGGCTGGAGCTTTGGGTCCATCATCCAAGTACTTGAGACAGCAATGACCCTCTTGGAAAATCTCCAGGCTACAGGATCAATGTCCACTCTCACTGGATAAAGGAACGATAACTGCATACCACAGGCAGCACCAGAACACCTTTTCTTTCCTCTATTTGTTTTTTCAAACAACTGTTGACATGGACTCTACATTATTCCACGAAATGTGAACTGAGGGATTTTAGGCAAGAGTGAGTAGGTCGGGCCCTGGGGTAGAGCCGTGGCTCACAGGCCTGGCTATGGCACTGCATCCAGCCATGGCTAAGCCATCACCAGCTGTCCCAGACTGTAAGGATGAGGAGTTTGAAACGGGTGCGGTCTGAGACCCCTCCCAGTCCTACCATCCTGTGATTCTGAACAGAAATGGTCTTTGCCCCTCACTCATACCTTGTTTGTTCTCAGAACAGCACAAATAAATCATCAGACACAGGAGATATATCTACTGCGTTGTTCTCACCCATGCCCAGCCAAGCAAGCCACAAAATCCCTCCTATGTGCCAAGCACTATGCTAAATGTGAAGGTTCAGAAATAAATAATATCTTTCCTAGCCTCAAAAATGCCAATACTGGAGGGTTTTTCACTAGATATTCTCTGCTGCCACTGCTGCAGCTGCTTCCATCCTACCCTGGTCCTGAGGGCAGCAGCCCTGTTCACCAGTCACCCAGCAAGCATGGGCAGGCCCTGCTGAGAGAGGGCCCTACCTATGGAAGAAGAACCAGAGACTGGGAGGTGCTGGGACCTGCCTTACTACTGAGAGCTCCCCCTCTTCTGCAACATTCCTCACGATCATTAAACATCACCATATGGAAACTGGCATTTCCTTAGTACCTACTGTGTGCCAGCCCCTGGAATACTTGAAAGGCCCCCACTTTCCATTTTGCAAATGTTGAAACTTCGGGTCCATGGTGGCCTGTACTAACCTGCCTAGGGTCACACAGCCAGTGAGTGACACAGCAGGAATGCAAGTTAGCCCCCGCCCCCATCACAAAGTCTGAGCTCTTTTGCCTCAACGTGGTCCCTTGAAACAGGGATTACCTCTAAATCCACCCGCTCCCTGTGCAGTTACCTACTTCTGGGAAACAAATCACTCCAAAACCTAGTGGGTTAAAACAACAGTGTATTACTATCCCTGACAGTTCCGTGGGTCCACCAGGCTTAGCAGGGTGGTTCTGATTGTGGGGGTCTTTTGGGTGAATGCAGTAAGATGGTGGCTGGGCTGGAGGCCTCTAAAGGCTCAGCCTGTCTGGCTGACCGTGATGGCTACACAGGTTGCCAGCAGTCCCTGCTGGCCGCGGCCACACGCTCAGCAGGGCCGTCAGCCTAAGTGCGCTCCTGTGGGCTCTCCCAGGGGCTGGGGCTCCATCCCAGCATGGCAGCTGGAGTCCAAGAGGAAGTTTGCCAAGGTGAGTGCTCCAGGAGACCCGGGCTGAAATGGCAGGGCCACTTATGACCCAGCCTTGAAGGTCACTCAGCGTCACTTCCACTACATCCCATTTGTCAAAACAAGCCACAGCGCCAGCCCAGATTCGGGGAGAGGAACCAACATAAAGGTGTGCATACCGGGAGGTGTGTCCCTGAGGGGTCGGCTTTGGAGACCAGCTGCCACATAGCCTCGTCCCACAGTGGGATACAGATACAGATGGTGCCCGCCACAATGCGGGTCCACTTAACAATTTTTCAGCTTTAGGATGGGTTTATCAAGGCATTAAATGTATTCTCAACTTAGGATATTTCTGATTTACAATAGGTTTATTGGGCTGTAGCCCCCCATAAGTAAAGGAGCAACTGTATTTTAAATTTCTTCCTTATACTTTTCCTAGTTTTCTACTATATACAAAGACACACACATTTTGTAATCACAGGGATAAATATTTGAAATTATAACTATATAATATTGTAATATATGTTCTATGCAGGAGTATTGGTGTGTCAAATGTATATTAATGTGTGTGTGTGTGTGTATATATATATATACATACATATATATATATATATATATTTTTTTTTTTTTAGATAAAG
>NW_016805666.1:8868109-8936213 GCF_001698545.2 Rhinopithecus bieti
TTTTTTTTTTTTTGAGATGGAGTCTCGCTCTGTCTCCCAGGCTGGAGTGCAGTGGTGCAATTTGGGTTCACTGCAGGCTCCACCTCCCAGGTTCACGCCATTCTCCTGCCTCAGCCCCCCGAGTAGCTGGGACTACAGGCGCCGCCACCACGCCTGGCTAATTTTTTGTATTTTTAGTAGAGACAGGGTTTCACCATGTTAGCCAGGATGGTCTCGATCTCCAACCTTGTGATCCGCCTGCCTCGGCCTCCCAAAGTGCTGGGATTACAGGCCGAGCTGAACAATCTTAAAAGAATTCCCAAGTGATTTCAATTATAAAGCCAGGCGTTAATTTTGCAGTCACAGAAACGCTGAACTCATCCAAAAGGAAAAGGGATGTTCCTTTTCCATGCCAGCCAGTTTGGGTTTTGTTTTCTTTTTAAAACACTTTTACCTCCATACATATCTTAAGTACCATCATGATGGCTGGTAACTTTAATTCCTTTAATACAAACAAAATTGGTCAAAAGCACCTTCTAGCCCAGGCGATCTGGGATTTTCTGCTCCAAGATAGAGAGAGCCCTTCTGCTTTCCAAAGAAAAAGCTGGAACTGCACCAAAGTTTCCTTCTGCACCTAAAGAGAGGCAGAGGCTTGCCGTGCTGTAATAAAAACAGAAACACGATGCTGCTCGAAGTGCGTCGCTCAGGAGGAAGAACACTGCCCCAAGAAGTTACCAGCTGAGCACGGCTGAACGTGAGCACAGCCCCAGGTTCTCTCCGGGGCCAGGGGAAGCACCAAGCCAGAACCTCTGAGTGACTGTCCCATCAACAGTACCCACAGCCAGCAACAACACACTGCAAAGTTCCAGCAACAACACACTGCAAAGTTCTAAGACATGGATGTCTTCCTCGTTCATGACTAACAACTTTGCACTCTTTCAATCATTCAACAAATATTTATTACACCCCTACTGTGTACCAGGTGCTGCTCTAGCCACCGCAGATAAGGCAGGGGAAAGACAGGCGTGGGTCCTGCTCCTGTAACTTACAGACTAGACAAGATGGCCTCAGATGGCAGTAAGTGTCACAGAGAAAATAGGGTGGTGGGGGAGAATGTGACATGGTGAGAGCTACTGGAATCGGATAGTCAGGGAAGGGCTTTTCAAGAGGCAACATTTGAGCTGAAACCTGAACTATGGGAAAACAGAAATGCAAAGATTTGGGGGAAGAGAGGGCAAAGGGAGTCACTAGTGAAAAATCAAGGAATGCATTTAGCACATTTCTGTTGAAAAGGGGGGAGGAGAACCAGTGGAGTCGGAGCAAGGGGTATGAGGAAGAAAGGTATTAAAGCCATGGCTAGAGAGGTAGGTGGACACACCTGACTGGGTGAGGGGCTCTAGACATCAGAGAGGAGTGATTTGGCAGCCCCCCCAGGGCTGATCGATACCCCTACTTTGAAGACTGGGCACCTCTCCATGCCTCTACCCTGATCCTGGCGTCCCGGTACACATCTTGTGAGTCCCCCAGGAGCTCTGTCTCTCTAGACGGTGCTCCAACAGTGGAGATGCTCACCCTGAGATGTTACAGGGCTCTCAAACTAGGGAACCGCATCTCCCCTGCATTTTGGGTCCACTGGCTAACTCTTGTGAGGCTCGGATCCAAAGACAGAGAGTGTGGCTGCTATTCCTCAGGAAAGAAAATACCAGGAAGGCACAGGGAAAGGTGCAGCGCCTCCTCCTCGAGCATCTGCCTGGCCATTATGGTCTGGTTCTGCTCCTGGCCTCATTCTCCTTTGTGCCATTACCTAGGAGGTGCTCGACACTAAGTAACATTCTGGTTCACATAAGACTTGGCGGAAGAACAGCAACCAGCACAGGTTTGCTACGCACCTAAAAACGGGCATGAAACTCTATTTTTATTCACCGAATCCTATGTTCCCAATGATTAAAAGCATCATTTTAAAGACTTTTCATTTTCCTTTCTGGTTGTTTTCAAATGGCCAGTGAGCTTCCTAGTTTTCCAAATTCTGCTCCTCCACCCTCCCCACTACAGTAGTCTACTGACTTGGGGTAAAGTACGGACTCCGGGGAAATCCTACTGAAAGGCGTCGCGGATAAAGCTTCGGAACGTCCCTGTAGAAAGCAGGCGCAGCTCTAGGTCTTGGGCATCCCGCACCTGCTCGCTGTCCAGGAGAGCACCCAGCTCCCACCAGGGAGTCCCTCCTATGGGTCATCAGTGGCCACGACCTCATTTCCCTGAAGGGAAGTGTGGAGATGTCCTTGTTGGGGGTCTTCCCCAGGTCACGCGACTAGGGGCCGTGTCAGCAGGCACTGGTAAGCACAGCCTCTGGCTCCGTGGGGTTGCAGGAGCAGAGTGACATACTCAGAGTCCCTCAGTCAGAGGATGGAGAGAGAGGAAGCCCAGGGCAGAAGGAGGACACCAGGCCAGGGAGATACTTCTCTGGTGAATTTTTTTTTTTTTAAACAAGGGCTGTAGATCATTTCATTGGTCAGCTTCCTATAAGCCAGCCTCGTGCCAGCCTTGCTACTGGCAATCAGGAAACCTTCCACACACCACCCCATCTTTGTCTAGAGACTCTAGACACTCAAAAGGAGATGAGGCTTTCACTTTTCCTCTGCAGAGGAGGCAGAAGAGGGGGTCCTGGGATGAGGAACCACACAGGCTCTCTCCCTCACAGTCCATTCTTTTTCTTCTTAGGACTTTCCACAGTTGGCAATTATACCTTTTTTTTTTTTCCAAGATAGGGTCTCCCTTGGTCACCCAGGCTGGAGTGCAGTGGCACAATCACAGCTCACTGCAGTCTTGATTTCCTGGGCTCAAGCGATCCTCCCACCTCAGCCTCCTAATAACTGAGACCACAAGTGTGCACCACTATGTCCGGTTAATTTTAATTTTTTTTAAGAAACAGAGTCTCATTATGTTGCCCAGACTGGTCTCGAACTCCTGGGCTCAAGTGATCCTCCTGCCTTAGCCTCCTGAGTAGCTGAGACTATAGGAGCACGCCACCATGCCTAGCTATTTCCTTTCCTTCCCTCTTTCCCTCCCTCCTTTCCTTCCTTCCTCCCTCCCTCCCTTCCCTTCCCTTTCTCTTCTTCCTCTTCCTCCTTCTCCTCCTCCCCTTGGCTGCCTCCTCCTTCTCCCCTTTCCCTTCCCCTTCTCCTTCCCCTTATTTTTCTTTTTCGTAGAGATTGGGTCCTACTATGTAGCCTGGGCTGGTCTCGAACTGGACTCAAGCGATCCTCCCTCCTTGGCCTCCCAAGTAGCTGGGACTACAGGAGTGTGCCACCGTGCCCAGCCACAGTTGTACATCTATTTGTTCACTTATTTATGGTTGGCCTCTCTCATAAGACTGTAAGCTCCATGAGGGCTTGGACCGTCCCTAAGGATAGTGCCTGGCACATTCAACAACAACAATTTTTTTTTTTTTTGAGACGGAGTCTCACTCTGTTGCCCAGGCTGGAGTGCAGTGGCCGGATCTCAGCTCACTGCAAGCTCCGCCTCCCGGGTTTTACGCCATTCTCCTGCCTCAGCCTCCCAAGTAGCTGGGACTACAGGCGCCCGCCCCTTGCCCGGCTAGTTTTTTTTTTTTTTTTTTTTTTGTATTTTTTTTTAGTAGAGACGGGGTTTCACCATGTTAGCCAGGATGGTCTCGATCTCCTGACCTCGTGATCCGCCCATCTCGGCCTCCCAAAGTGCTGGGATTATAGGCTTGAGCCACCGCGCCTGGCCAACAATTATTTTTTAAAAGGAGGAAACACAAGACTCTCAGAACCAGGTTCACTTGGTAAAGAGCTTCCCCATTTAAGAAACTTAGAGCAACTATGAAAAAGCTCTACCCCAGAGCAATCAGGGCTGTGCCCTCAGAGCCACAGTTACTGAGCATCAAATTCTGCTGGGGCACAGCAGTCAGGGAAGTACACACAGGCAGTAATGCTCAGCCTAAGTCCTCGGAAGACAGTGGCAGGACCTCCTCATAACAGGAGAGGCTCTTCCACAGTCAGGAGGGCCACACAGCGTGCACTGGCTGAGCACCAGCTCAGGGGACAGGAGTAAAGGGCAGAATCTCTCAGGAGATGTGTGAGATAGAACTGGGAGAATGTGGACAGAAGGGAAGTCTAAGACTATTCCTTTGTTTCTGGCTCCGGCAACCTGTCATTAGCTAAGATTCGGAAAGGGCACATTTTGGGAGGGGAAGACAATCAGTTCTGTGTTGCATGTTGACTTTGCTGCACCCCTGGGCTGTTCAGATGGAGATTCCTAGGGGCAGTTAGGATACGGGTCTGGGTGTTTTAGAAGCAGGTCTCAGGTGGACACGGTGGGAACAGACATCACTAGTGCGTACCCACACTCTGCCTTCCTGGATCCTTGCAGCAAGATGGCCACATGACTAGCTCCTGACTGATGGACTGTGAACAGAAGTGCTGTGCGCAACTCTGGACTGTAGCAGGGAGAAGCCACTGCAGAACCTCAGCCACTGCTGGTCTGGAAGCCACATGTTCCCAATGGCGTCGTTACAGGATGGAAGTGGCCTCGATTCCTGAGTCACTGCTTAAAAGGAAGATGTCCTAGAGAGCCAATGCATCCGGAGTGACATTTGTGTGGGAAAGAGGAAAAAAATTATGTATGAAGTCACAGAGATTTCAGTGCATGCTTGTTATTACCGCCCAGCTTAGTCTAGCCTTACTAAGACAGAAGTCATCAGCCTATACGTAGCAGCTTAAGTCAAGACATGGATAAGGTGAGTAGACACAACCTTTTTTCTGCCCACACACCTAAAAGATATGACAGAATTTTTTTTTTTTTTTGAGACAGTGTCTCACTCTATCGCCCAAGCTGGAGTGCAATGGCATGATGTCAGCTCACTGCAACCTCCATCTCCTGGGCTCGGATGATTCTCCCACCTCAGCCTCCCAAGTAGCTGGGACTACAGGTGTGCACCACCACGCCCGGCTGATTTTTGTATTTGTTGTAGAGACAGGGTTTCGCCATGTCGCCCAGGCTGTAATTGTAATAACAGGACTACACTCCAGTAATGACCTGAAAGGGAGAAGAGGTGACATTCCCCTGCCCTGGTGTGCATATTATAATCCTGGGTAGAGGAGGGTGTATAGAATGTTTAAATCCCCTCCCAGTAGTTCTGATCCTCTGTGATCACCCTTCTCCCCCATGATCTGAGAAGAACTGGTAAGAAATGAGATGAGAAGCAGATCTTGAATATTCTTTCTTCATTTTCACACACAACAATCCTTGCTTGTGTGCCATCAGTACGTTCCACCGCTCTGACACACTGGTATAATTTGGTTAATTTGTTGTGTTTATCAAGCTCCCTAGCTTCTCCAGTTCCTCATGTTTGGAGACACACTGATGTTGATGAGGCTGGGGAGGTGGAGGAAGTAAGATGGTAGTCTGCGCCCCGCACCACAGCTGGCACCCCTTATGCTTACCTAAGGACTTTAAACATGTAAAAGGCAGATGTTTGGGGTTGGAACTGACAATATGAAAAGCCAAGTACGAAGATGCAAAAGTCACAGTTCCCATGGTAACCCTCCTCACATCACAGAGCACAGGCCTACAGGGTCTGCTGGAAAGGTGATCGGAGAAGTAAGACAAGGCTAACTCCTCGGAACCAGCAAGAAACTCTCAAGCCCCCACCTAGGAACTAACTCCCCGGCCTGCTGCCGCTGCTGACATCCCCCCTCCAGCATGTCGGGGACCACATGCCACTCTCCTCGCTGGGCCCTCACATCAGCACTACCAGCCAGGGGTTACTCCAGGGAAAAGGGAAGGGTCCTGCTCATAAAGGCTGTGTCCCTCCCTCAGGCTTCTACAGGAGCTCTTCTGCCAAACTCCTCATCCCCCTGTGGGCTTCCCAGGCTGTCCATGTAGAATTACCTGCTCCCTTGCAGTATTAATTCACATAGTTCTACTGCATGCACATAGTATTATATTTAGGCATTTGTGCATCTGTGATGCTTCCTGAACAGTGAGGCCCACAGAGGTAGGGACTGTGTCTTGCCCTTTTATCCCTGGCCTCCAGAACAGGATCTGAAGAAGGACCTCAATTTCAAGATGACGTCACATGAATGAATTCAAGATTCTCTCTTGAATCTTGAATATTTTCATCAGGGACTTACTAGAAGATAGAGAAAGATACTTACCAGGCTTGCCGAAAGCATGAAACAGACACAGAATGGCAAACAGGAACGGCAGAGGAATCAGTCTCTCACACAACCTGGCGGGGCAGGATCAAGGCACCAACCCAAACTTGGGCTAAATGTGAAAGCCCTGCAGTGGCATCATGCCAACCAACCGCACAAGTTCATGGCCATGAGACCTGCGTTAGCAGCAGCCTCAAAAATGGGGAGATGGCCAGGTACGGTGGCTCACGATGATAATTCCAGCACCTTGGGAGGCCAAGGGAGAAGGATCGCTGAGTGCAGGTGTTTGAAAACCAGCCTGGGCAACACAGCAAGATCCCATCTCTACAAAAAAAAAAAAATGTAAAAAATAAAAAAACTAGCTAGGCATGCGCCTGCAGTCCCAGCTACTCAGGAAGCTGACATGGGGGAACTGCTTGGGTCCAGGAGTCGGAAGATGCAGTGAGCTATGTTCATGTCACTGAACTCCAGCCTGAGTGACAGAGCAAGGCTTTGTCTCTTAAAAAATAAAAAAAAAAAAAGAGGGATGGAAATGTTGCCTTTGTTGACTGGGGCGTCAGTTACAAGGGTACGTAAGTTTGTCAAAACAAACTGAACTACACACTTCAGATCTGTGCATGTCATTGTGTGTAAAAATTTTATCTTGATAGAAAATGAATGAGAAGGAGGTGTGACAGTCTGACTCCATTTTCTGCTCTTTAACTGCTGACAGCTTTTTTTTTTAAACCCCATCCCTCCTTCTTCCCTTTCTGCCCCACAGCTGGGCAAGCTGATAAGAAAGTCTGAATGCTCTCCCGCTTGGCTGCAGCAGAAGGTTCAAACCATGCAAGCCCTTGCCCACATGGAACCCTCGCCCAAACCTAACCCCTCATCACCAAACAATCCCCAGACCGGTCTCCTTTCCCTTCCCTCTCTTTCATTTTCAGACCAGCTTGAGAAGCTGGCCCTGCTCTCTCCAGAAAACCCTATGATGTGGTCTCAACGTTCAAATCAAATTCTGGGTGGAGACCATCCCGGAAATGTGGAGTGGCCACAACCAAGGGCACACACAGAGGATCTGGTGCCACTGCAAACCCGGTGTCTCCAGCAGGACGCGGCCATCAAACAAGGGCTTGGCGCAGCTCCGTCCGCAGAGGCATGGCTCCCTGGTTGCACGCAGGGAGCTGAGAACGGCCCCGGACTCTGCACTCCGGTTTGTGTCTGCCCCTCTCCCGGTGCCCAGCTCTGAAGCACGGTCTTCACGCCTGGGCCCCCTGTATTTGAGAAGAGCAGAGACCAACTGCTGTGCATTCAGAAGCAGGTATCTGGAGAGCGGGGAACCTAGAAATATTTCCACGGGGGAGCACATGGGGAAGCCAGGACTGTTTCCGCTGATGGAAGGCTCTCTTTGAATTTGTAAAAGAAAGGAAAAAGGCTTCTTCATTGAGGTCGAGAGTTGCAGCATCAAGAGATAAAAGCAGGTCTTGGAAAACATAAGAAAGAGTTTTCTAAAATATGTCTGAAGATGGAAGAGGCTGCTCTGAGGGTGGCAGCTCCCTGTCCCTGGGCCTTCATGTAGTTCCCACTGGACAACCCCACACTCCAGGGAGGCCGTGGAGGAGATTCGAGAACTCATGACGGGGCTGGGAACAGTGGCTCATGCCTGTAATCCCAGCACGTTGGGAGGCTGAGGCAGGCGGATCACGCGGTCAGGAGACCAAGATCACCTTGGGCAACGTGGTGAAACTCCGTCTCTACTAAAAATACAAAAATTAGCTGGGTGTCGTGGCGTGCGTCTGTAATCCCAGCCACTAGGGAGGCTGAAGCGGGAGAATCGCTTGAACCAGGGAGTCAGAGGTTGCAGTGAGCTGAGATTGCACCACTGTACTCCAGCCCGGGTGACAAGAGTGAGACATCGTCTCAAAAAAAAAAAGGAACTCATGATGGGCTCGTACCTCAGAGTTTTTCCAGACCCGAAACGCTCTGACCCAATTCAAGAACTCCCTTATCTCCACTAAAAACTGCAGTGTTCAATACTCTGACCAGAAAAGGATATGGAAGCTCAAGAACTGGTTTTCAGTCACGTCCTATTTACACTCGATTTGAACGCTGGCCAAAGAATCAGTCAGCTGAAGAGGCCTGCGTGTGTGGAGGAGGAACGCTGAGGGACACTGGCCCCAGAATGGACACCGTCAGCTTAGAAGTCCACTAATCAATTCCAACAGGAAAACCCTAAACACAGAAACAAACCAGAGGCAAACAGCCCACACCGAGAGGTAAGCAGTTTCCAACTGGAACTCAATTTCATCCTGCCTGTGAGAAAAGTACGAAAAAGGTGACTTTCCAGATTTCACTTACAGCCGTAGAGATGTGGTACACATTTAAAAACGAGTCACAACAAAGGATTTCCTAAGTGTGGTGCTGAGCCAGGAAAGCCTGCCCTGTGTCGCTCATGCTATGACTGATGTGTGGGCCCCTGAGGACGCCTCTCCGTGCTCCCTCGGGCCTTTGCTTCCTCCTCTCCCTCCCACTGTCTCCCCGAATACAGGCAGACTCCAGGCCGGGACTCCACACTGCAGGCAGTCGGGCCAGGGTGAGGCTGAGTGACGGACTGCCTGGTAAGGGACAGAAGGATCTCTGAGCAGCCCCAAGCAGTGGGGCCCCGACAGAGCACCCCTGACCCGTCATGGAAGGAGGGGAGCAAACAAGAGAGGCAGGGAGGGAGGCAGCTACGTAGCCGGCCTGGGGTGGTCTGGCTTATGCACAGTCATTTCTAACTCCAGATCCCCGTCTCTGCACTGACGCCAGGGGCGGTGAGTGGCACACTCAGTCCCTCAGTTACAGGAAAGATCCCTTCCATCCTGGGGACCCAGCTCATGAGGGCCCAGGAGGAAGGAGCCACAAAGGTCCGGAAGATTTACCCCTCTGGCCTGCCTGGTCCTTAGGACACACTTCCTTCGGCTGCAGCCTCCCTGATTCCCGAGCTGTTTCCTGCTGCTTTTCTCATTTCATGAACTTCTTTTGAACAATTTCCTGTTCCTTTTTCTTTCTATGCTCCTCTCCCTGGCTCTGTAGCCCGTGGACAGAAGCAAACAGATAAGGGTCAGCATCTGAGGCCAGCCCCAAGGCCCTTCCCAGCCCCCTCCGGAGCGTGATGTGGCCCCGTCTGGCCAGGAGCAGCAGACGGCGGTGGCTGGAGCACCCTGTGCCACGGCAAACGTGACCAGGAACACGGGTCTGACAGCTCTGGACACACACAAGCCGACGGGAAAGGCGCCCACTGCCCCCACCGCTGCACACGCGCGCCTGCTCGCCAGGAGCAAGGGCAGTGCCGACCCTCCTTGGGAGATGCCTCAAGGCCTGTCCCTAGTCCTGTCTCAGGATTTTGCGCATGAGGGACCCTCAAGGCCACAGTCGCCCAGACCTTTAGCTATAGAAAAGTAAGTGCTATGGTTCATCCCTTCTTGGCTAATGAGGGTTGACCGCAAACCAAACTATAAAATGCCCAACTGATTTCAAGGAAGTCAGTTCAGACAA
Source organism: Rhinopithecus bieti (assembly GCF_001698545.2). Classification (NCBI taxonomy): domain Eukaryota; kingdom Metazoa; phylum Chordata; class Mammalia; order Primates; family Cercopithecidae; genus Rhinopithecus; species Rhinopithecus bieti. The sequence goes on from NW_016805666.1 coordinate 8,877,784, forward strand.
AGGGCTAAAGGGTGGTAACTCCAGGCCGTGAGAGGGAAAGGTAAGGCCAGAGCGTCCGAGCCTTTGATGAGGCCCACCTGTGGCCAGGGGTGTAGCCCTTAGAGAACATGTTCTAAAAAGAGAAATAAAGGTAATTTATTTGAGAAGTCGGTGCTTGAGAACACTGTGCTTCTCCTGAGGACGGACTTGCTTCTTTCTCTCTGACAATGACAGCTCCATAAAGGTGACAATCTCCCTTTTCACATCGGCTGTGTGGCTGAGGGAGCCTGTTTTGCCACCAGGTGTGCCTTTGTGTCTTTTTGTATGAGGCCCACACTTTCATCTTCTACACATTTACCCCCTGGCCCTGAGTCTCTACTTGGTTTTGTTTTTTTTTACCTTTGTGTTATGTTAGTGAACACCTCAAATTCTCTGAGGACTGTGGCAGGGGACTGAGGAAGTGGATGATAATAAATACCCACAATCATGGTGTGTGAAGGTAACAATGCTTGAGTGCTTACTGTGTACCAGGTACTGTTGGCAGCTGTTCCTGTATATAAGCTCACTTGGTGCTCACAACAACCCTCGCCGTAGGTATATTTCCATGGATACTGTATCCTCCTGTGTGCTGGATCCTCTCACCCTCATTTCAGAGAAGGAGTCTTGGGCCAAAGTGGGTAAGTGTTCACACGTGGTATCTGGCAGTGCTGGGGTTTGCACCAGTGCCGTTCCTCCCCACAGCTGATACCCTTAACCACCATGTAATACATGGAAGTAAGAGGGGAAGGTGAATGAGTGTCCTAACTCACGGACAATGGGTAAACTGCCCAAGCTAAAGTCAGAGGTTAGTTCCTAATGAGCTTTTGTATTTTTCTTGGGAACGCTGGTCACCCAAGATCTCCAATAAAATATGCTACTACCAACACACTTTCTTCCTGTCTCAACAAACACTCCAGTTCTCTGGTCCAATTCCAGAGCAATATGACTAAAAACTGCCATTTGTTGAGTCCTTGCCTTGTGACAGACACTGTGAAGGGCATATTTATTCATTTATTCGTTAATCCAAGACCCCCAAACCTAGTCATCATCTTTCCAGATACTGTGCCAGCCCCTTAACGGGGTGTGTGCTCCTGGGCAAGTCATTTAACCCGTCTGCGTGGGATTCTCTTGCCTTTAAGATGGGAAACTACTGTATCCACCTTCCTACCTTACGTGGTGGCCGTGCAGATGAGGAATCAGCACATGTAGAGCACTGAGAATAGTGACTAACCTCTAATAATTGCTCAATTAATGTCAACCGGCACTGCTGCTGCTGCTATTACCTGACGAGGACAACTACATAAAGCAACTTGTTTATCTACTGAAAGTACTCATAGTAGCTTTTACTATACTAGAGACTGGAAGGTAACATCTCCATTCTAAAGGTTCTAAGTCTCATTCTCCCAATAAAACAATGAGTCCTGTATGCAAATGGACAAGCCTCAGAGCCACAGAGCCAGACTCACTAGATGAGCGCGGTGTGTTACTCACATTGCCAAAAGCTGAGAAACAGCTCCGTGGAGGAGAAAACATCCTGCTTGTTTTTCATTCTTCCTCCTCCCTCCTCCCCACTCCCCCGACGCCGTAACTAGCAATAAGCCAAGGTCTGCTTTCACCATCAAGAGTGTAGGTCTTAATACAAAAGTCACTGAGGAAAGGAAGGAAATTAATAAAAGAACAAAAGACCTTACATTTTCATCCCTTTATGTGAAATCTATTTTTTTCTCTCAACAATAAAACAACTGCCTCCCTCTAAACAGTAAAAATGAAAACGTTTGGCATGGGGCTGCCAAAACAACTCCCTGAACCCCAAAAATTACTGAGGAACTTCTAATGTGCCTGGTGCTGATGTATGTACCAACAATAGAAGAATTCCAAAATCTAAATCTATGGAGAGAGTAAAGAAGATTAACTATGTTATGATAGCTTACATCATGTTTTCACACACTTCATCTCCTTTCTTTTCTATAGAGCCTTGTGAGGTGCATGTTCTTATCCTCATTTTATAAGTCAAGAAACTGAAGCTCGGGCAGGACAAATAATTGATGAGTTCATATAATGAGAAAGCAAGAATGGGGTTCAGGTTTGGGGCTCTGAATTCATTACCCTGTTCCCCTCACTGTGTGTGACGTGGTCTGGCCGTGTCCTCACCCAAATCTCACCTTGAATTGTAATTCCCATAACCCCCACGCATCGTAAGAGGGACCTGCTAAGAAGTGATTGGATCATGGGAGCGATTTCCCCCACGCCGTTCTCGGAATAGTCAGTTCTCACGAGATCTGACGGTTTGATAAGCATCTGGCATTTCCCCTGCTGGCACTCAGTCCCCCTCCTGACCCCTGGGAAGAAGGTGCCTGCCTCTCCTTTGCCTTCTGCCATGACTGTAAGTTTCCTGAACAATGCGGAAGTGTGAGTCGAAACCTCTTTCATTTACAAATTACCCAGTCTCAGGTATTTCTTTGTAGCAGTGTGAGAACAGACTAATATGGTGTGTCTCCCACTGAACTCTTGGGATTCAGGCTAGGATTGGTCTGTTCTTGGGCTCTCTGAAAAACTGGCTTCCATCTGTTGTGGCCACTGCAAGAAGATCTGGTTCTAGGAATCCAAAAGGGTCAGGTCATTTTCAGGAATCCGGGGGACTCAAGTCCCTCCAGAATGATCCAAAGCTCTGCTATGGTTGCAAACAGCAAGGAAGTAAAATTACCAAGGAGCCCAGAACCCAATTGTTACCCACCCTGGTCCCCAGGAAAGGGGCAATTTGGGACCAACTAGGACTCCACCCCTCAATACTCCAGGACTTGAAGGGCACCAGTGTGAAGGTTGAATGGTCAGAAAAAACTGGAAGGCCCGACACTTCCCAGGATCGAAGGGCTGTGTGATCCACGTGGCGGCCCTAGACCATCTGCGAGGCATGTCACTGTGAGAGAAGAACACTGCCTTAAATTCTGGAATGAAAATCTTCTGTTAGAATACAGGCTGAATTTATCATCTACAAAGGAAGAGAGAGAGAAAAAGAAACACAAATGGCCTAGTTTGTGCAACACTGTCCAGCATACTTAAACTCATTTAATAAGCACCATTGAGCTACGAGCAAAGGCAACCATCACAGCCAGATACACAGGCGGGCCCTGCACGAAGACCAGCGTGTAAGGCCCTGTGTCGGTCCTTTTATTAAGAGTGAGTTAATTCGGTGTAAAAGAACAATGGAAAAGCTTGGCAATTGCTTCACTGTTACAACAGACTACCTACATTTTTCACATAACTTTCCAAAATGCTAAATGTGACTGGCTTTTAGCCCAATATGTGGAGCTCTCTCCATATCTCAGTGGACCTCCTTTTGGATTTCAAGCTGCCAAACACCTTTAGATCATAACAAGGGGCTAACTGAATGGCACGGTCTTTAAACCAAAAACATGATTAAACCTTTGCCTTTAAACCGAAAACATGATTAAAATCCCAACTCACCTTGTTGGCTGACACCATACCTCAGACTATCTTAATCAATGGCCTCCCAATTCTGGAAGTTTAAGAAAACCCTCAAGATGGTTTGGAAGAACCCCCCAAGGAACGTGTAAGTCTCCCCAATTAGGTCTACTTACCCAGAAACAAGGTCTCCTCAGGATGCATCAGAGAACCAACAGAATTCCTTCCCCACCCCATACACCTCCAATATTTGAGTCTATCATAGACACAGTAGGCTGGGAAAATATTCCAGGGAACTTACCATTCCAAAAGAAGTGACTACTTCAATTAGGAAAAAAATCTGAATTCTCTTTCAGGTCAAATCATTCCCATTCATCTTTACCAATAAAATGGTCTACATTGAAAAGGTAAGTTTGATCCCCGCATCATCAGTCATCCTTTCAGTTTCATTTGATCAAATGTTGGGTATTTATACAGCTCATTTTACAAGCCATACAAACCAGAAGGTAGAAGTGAGGAGGGCCTGGCACCCCTCAAGCCTGCCCTCTTGCAGAGCACTGACAGCTCCACAAATGACCTCACTCCCATTACGGAAAAAAGAAAAAAGAAAGAAGTGAAAAGAAAAAGAAAGGGAAGGAAGGAAGGAAGGAAGGAAGGAAGGAAGGAAGGAAGGAAGGAAGGAAGGAAGGAAGGAAAGAGAAAAGGAAAGGAAAGGGGAAGGAAGAAAGGTCTGTTCTGGGAAACAGAACAGTCGGGGTTTTGGAATGCTCAGTGTCTTTGAACTTAGACTAAAGAATGGAAAAAGCAGCTCAGGGAATATTCCATCATGATCATCTGATTGCTGGAACATGAAACTTGGAGCACATCTGCAGTGAAATGGGGGAGGAATAAAGATACTGAAAGGACATTCTCCAGAACCATGAGGACAGAAAGACTTCAGCAGAAAATAGGCCACTAGTATTTCGGGGTCCTGCTTCAGGAACAAAACGATGGTCCAGAGAGGTTTAGGACTGGTTTTTGTTTTTCACTTTGATTTCTGAGGTCACTGAAGAACCATGGGTAATAAGGTCAATTTGTGATTTATAAAAACCAGCTTTCTGACTTAAGAGCTGCGGCACACATTATTTTAGACCCTGAGGTCATGTTAGTCACTGGTGTTGGGCTGGCCTGGCCTGAGGAGCAGGTCGACATCCCCTCCGGGTGCTGAGGGACACAATGGGGACAGTATCTTCACTTTCTTCCTTCTGGTCCTTCCTGAGTGCCTGCAAGTGAGCTCTAACCCTGACTTCTCTAAAAGAGGCTCACACCCCCACTGACATACCTGGGCACCCCCACTCCTTGCACACAGACCAGAGGCCTCTCCCTCCCCTTTCCCACCTCTCTTCAATCACTTTCACTCAGACCTTTCTTTTCCTGTGCATGCTGCCTGCTCCCTTGGCCCTCCCTTGGCTCTGAAGACCAGTCCACAGCTTTCTGGCTCCAGGGTCCCTGGGACACCTACCACGAGCTCTCAACCTCCCCTCTCACCTAAGAAGTCCAGGCACTTTGCTCCTAAGTGCCTGGACCGCCTCCTCAGCTGCCTTCTGCTACATGATCAAGTTTCCCCAGAACTGAAAGCCACTACAGCGCTGCTCCCAGACATGACATTCCCCTCTTCAACACCTGCCACTGCTGGTTCCCTCACCACAACCTGACAAACAGAACTCCTCACTGAGCTTCACTGTGCTCTCCAGGGATCCTCAAGTCCAGACCATTTTTTCAGGTCCATCCCACAGAAGAACGCATGAACAAGTGCTTAAGTCACCAGATGAACATGCAAACCATGTTACTCCATTGGTTAAAATGCCACCAATGGTTGCAAATCCCACTGTGCCCAGGATAAAGTCCCCAATCCCTGGCACAGCTTTCAAGGTACTGAATAGCCTGACTCACCGACCCCTCCAGGCCTGGGTGTGCTCCAGGCAGCTAAGGCTTCAGCTTCCAGGGCACATCAAGCTCCTTCCACCCGCAAAGCTTTTCCACTCACTACGCTCTCGGCCTCAACTACTCTTCTTCCTCTGTGTCTTGGCCTGGCTAAGTCCCATCCACTTGTCTCACGCTCTGGAGGAAGCCTTTAGTAACAGTCCCCACCCCACACCCTGAATCCCCCATCGGGCAGCACCTGGACTTTCCCTTCATTGCCCTTATTGCAGCTGTTCCCGTTATCTCATTCATGTCTATCTTCACTGTCCACTCCATGAGGACAGAGACTGACTCCATCTGTTTTTCTAACCCCCATGTCCCTAGCACCTAGCCAAGATTTGGCTCACAGGTGAAACTGAATAAATCTTCGCTGAGTGAGTGACGTGCTGGTGGTAACCTCTCCATGGACCTGGGTCCTCTAACCCACAACACTGGCTGAAGCTTTTTTTTTTTTTTTTTTCGAAACAGAGTCTTGCTCTGTCACGCAGGCAGGAGTGCAGTGGTGTGATCTCAGCTCACTGCAACCTCCACCTCCTGGGTTCAAGTGATTCTCCTGCCTCAGCCTTCTCAGTAGCTGGGATTACAGGCACCCACCACCACACCCAGCTAATTTTTATACTTTTAATAGAGACGGGGGTTTCACCATCTTGGCCCAGCTGGTCTCGAACTCCTGACCTCGTGATGCACCCGCCTTGGCCTCCCAAAGTGCTGGGATTAAAGGCGTGGGCCACCATGCCTGGCCAGTTGAAGCTTTGCTTCTCACTTCTCCCAACTGTCTCTTCTGTGTCCCTTCTCTTGATACCAGCCTCCACTGTTGTTATTAATATTCATTTGATTTTTTTTTTCTGAAAATTCCAATTTATCTGTATAGTGCTGTGAGGAGCCCTAAGAATACAGTCAACCAATCAGACAGGCAATCTCCTCCTAATAACTTGTCCTAGTGTTTACTGGAGCAACTGAAGAGCTGAAACAAGGGGAAAGAAATGGGATTCCACCCCTGGCAATTACTCCTTTAAGCTTCTTTGATTTTAATTGCTTCGCATGCACATTGAGGTAGAGTCCCAGTTGATTGAAACTTTTTTCATTTGCAGCTAGAAGTGAATGATTCAGGCTGCATTCCACTGAACATGCTCTTAATATTATGGAGAGACCCAGGGCTGAGGACATGCCTGGACATGATTAACAAAGTTGTGCATTTGTAAATTAGATGAATTCCAGGAAATATTTAAAAACTCCCTTTCTTCCTAAACACTTCAAAGAGGTGTCCTTGTTTATTTTCAACCTTTTACTCCCAACGATTTTTTAAAAAATGTAAATCCCTCCTCTCTCATGAAGGCTCTACAAAAGAAAGCCACTGTGATATGAAATCCATCCAAAGACATGCGTTCAATTAACATCTCAACGAGCTTGCTTGGCTCTACATTTAGATGTGAGAGTAAACATCTGACTCTGGAGAAGGACTCATCCCAGAGACACCACTCCTGAACAGGAAAAAAGTCTAGAGGATGGAATTAAATTAGTTTAGCTCCCAAAAGAACAGTTAATAGAAATAGTCTCTAGCCAGCTAGCCACACATACAGGACTTGCTCTTTACTCCTTGGAGAAGAAAATCCAGGGAATGAGGCTGAAACAATCCTCTGTGCTGCCCAGAGGTAGGGCTCGAACACCGGACCAAATTGAGGACTAGCGAAAACAGGTCTGGAGTGGAAGCAGCTTTCCATAAGACACACCCACTAATGTGCCACGTCAGCTTACCATTGCCATGGCAACACCCAGAAGTTACTGCCCTTTCCATGGCAATAACCTGACAACCAGAAGTTACCACCCTCATCCTAGAAATTTCTGCATAAACAACCCCTGAATTTGCATATAATTAAAACAGGTATACATATGAAGGCAGAATTACTGCTGAGCTGATTACTCTAGGCATGCTGAATACTCTAGGTACTCCTCAAGGAGCAGTACCTCTGCTGCTGCTGCTGCTGTGTACTGGCCATTTCAATAAAAGTTGCTGCTTAACACCACTGGTGCACTCTCGAATTCTTTCCTATGGGGAGCCAAGAACCATCCTGGGCTAAGCCCCAATTTGGGGGCTTGCTTGTCCTGCATCTTAACTGCTAGCTCCCGTCCACTGTGTGGTATCTCAGAATCACAGACCCTTAAGGTTGAATGGCAACATTTCTTCCAGTTTCCACACCACTGCTCCATTTCCCGCCACAGCCAACTTTGTGTCAACATTAAGCATTTGCACAAAAATGTTGTGACAATATGACAGAGATGCAGAACCAGGAGGTGCAGCCTCATACAGTAACATCCGATGGGTATGGGTTTAAGCTCTGCTCTAGCTTTCACCGGGTGTGTGATCTTGAGTCACTAGATTTCTTTGAGCCTCATTTTCCTCACACAGTGATAACATCGAAGAATAAGAATACTCATATCCATTGAGCACTCACTATGTGCCAGTCACGACACCGAGTAATTTATATTGATTAACTTATTCAAATCTCCCAAGAACTTTATGAGGTGGATACTACATTATTTCCACTGATATAGTAACATATGTGACGTGCCCACTAAGCTACACAGACACACGGCAACCTCTAGGAATCCAGGGCTTAATTTGCTTTTAAAATAAAAACCAAATTATCAAAATAAAAACAAAAGATTAAAAAAGTACCAAGTACTTAAAAAAAGAAAAGTACTAAGCAAAGCCATCAATGACCACCCATTGCAAGTGAGACAGACATCATAACTTGTCCCAGACAAGTTACTAAACAAACAAAACAGCAACAACAACCATTAGAGCGAAAATACCGGAAATCGGAGTTTGACATATTATCAAAACATCCCATTTTCAACAAAAATAGTTCTAAGAGCTGTAAAAAACAGGAACGTGTGACCCACACTCAGGAAATAATAGAAACTTATTTTTTAATGTATCCAGATGTTGGATTTAGCAGACAAATGCTTCAAAGCAGATATTATAAATACATCCAAAGAACTAAAGGAAAACATGTTTAAAGAATTAAAGGAAAGCATGATAATAATGAATACACAAAGTGTTTCGACAGAGACCTTTTTTTTAAAGAACCAAATGAAAATCCTAGAGTTAGTTCAATAACTGCAATGAAAAGCTCACTAAAGGGACCCAACAGAAGATTCAAGGTGGCAAAAGAATCAATTCACTTGTACCTAAATAGAAATTATCCAGTCTGAAGAACAGAAAAAAAATCGAAGAAAAATGAACCAAGACACCTGTGGGACAATTTCAAACATACCAATATACATGCAATGGGAGACCTAGAAGGAGCAGAGAAAGACAAAACAGGTGAAACAAATTTATAGAGAAAAATGACAGAAAATTTCCCAAACTTGATGTAAAACATTAATCTGCACATCCAAGGAACTCAACAGACCCCAAGTAGGATAAATACAAAGAGGTCTCTACCTAGACACAGTATAATCAAACCTGTGAAAGACAAAGAGAAAAAAAAAAGTCTTGAAAGCAGCAAGAGAAAAACAACTCATTATGCACAAAGGCGTTTCAATATGCTTAATGGCTGCCTTCTCATTAGAAACGATGGAGACCAGAGGCAATGTGATGACATATTCAAAGTATTGAAATCAAAAAGAAAACATCAACCAAGAATTCCGTATATAGCAAAACAATTCTTCAAAAATGCAAAAAAAGAATATTTCTGTATAAACAAAGACAGAGAACAAACTGTTTGCAGATTTACCTTATAAGACATACTAAATGAAGCTGGGCATGGTGGCTCATCCCTGTCATCCCAGCACTCTGGGAAGCCAATGAAGACAGATCACTCGAGGTCAGGAGTTCAAGACTAGCCTGGCCAACACGGTAAAACCCAGCCTCCACTAAAAATACGAAAGTTCACCAGCCCTGGTGGCGTGCACCTGTACTCTCAGCTACATGGGAGGCTGGGGAAAGATAATCACTTGAACCCAGGAGGCAGGGGTTGCAGTGAGCCGAGTTGTGCTGCCGCACTCCAGCCTGGGTGATGAAGTGAGACTGTCTCAAAACAAAAAAAAAAACCTAAATGAAATCCTTCAGGCTGAAAGGAAATGATGGCAGATGGTACCTTGTGTCCTCCACAGGAAGAAATAAAGAGCACCAAAAATGTTAAATATATGTACTAATATAAAAGATTGAATATATTTTTCTTATTTCTTAACTTTTTAAAAAGATGTGTAAGTTTGGATAAAGCAGAAATTACAACACTGGGTTGTTGGGTTTATAACATATATAAACATAATAAATATGAAAAAATAGTATGGAAGGGGAAAGAATGGTTCTTTATGGGAGCAAACTTTCTGTTTTATAGGAATTAAGTTCTTATTAATCTGAAGTAAATGGTGATAAATTAAAATGCATATTGTGAGCCCTAGGGAATCACAAAAAAAATTTTTTAAATACAGTTAAAAAATCAAAAGAATTAAAATGGTACACTAAAATATATTTAACATAAAAGAAGGCTATCAAAACATAACAGAGGTATGAAAAAGGAAGAAGGCATACAGAAAAATAATAACAAAATGTCAAATGTAAACCCAGCCAAATCAATTAATTATATTAAATATGAATGGTCTCAACACTCTTAAAGAAAGGCAGGGATTGTCAGATTGGATTTTTAAAAAGTATACTCAGACTACAGTTGACCCTTGAACAACACAAGTTTGAACTGTGTGGATTCACTTAAATGTGAATTTTTTTTCAATAAAAGTTATACCAAGTGTGCCTACCTCTCCTGCCTCCCCTTCCACCTCCTCCACCTCTGCCACCCCTGAGAAAGAAGACCAATCTCTCCTCTTTCCCTTTCTTCTCATTCTATTCAACATGAAGATGACAAAGATAAAGATCTTTATGATCTGCTTCTATTTAACAAATAGTAAATATATTTTTGCCTTCCTTCTGATTTTCTTAAAAATTTTTTCTTTTCTCTAGTTCACTTTATTATAAGAATACAGTATANTTAAATGTGAATTTTTTTTCAATAAAAGTTATACCAAGTGTGCCTACCTCTCCTGCCTCCCCTTCCACCTCCTCCACCTCTGCCACCCCTGAGAAAGAAGACCAATCTCTCCTCTTTCCCTTTCTTCTCATTCTATTCAACATGAAGATGACAAAGATAAAGATCTTTATGATCTGCTTCTATTTAACAAATAGTAAATATATTTTGCCTTCCTTCTGATTTTCTTAAAATTTTTTCTTTTCTCTAGTTCACTTTATTATAAGAATACAGTATATAATCTATGTAACATACAGAATATGTGTTAATTGACTGTTTATGTTATTGGTAAGGATCCAAGTCAAAAGTAGGCTATTAGTATTTAACTTTGGGGGAAGTCAAAAGTTACAGGGGGTTGGCACCCCAACCCCCATGTTGTTCAAAGGCCAACTGCATACGCTATCTACAAATGACACACTTTAGATTCAAAGACACATACCAGGTTTAAAGTTTTAAAAAATGGAAAAAGCTACACCATGCATACAATAACCATACAATAGCTTGAGTAGCTGTATTAAAAAGAGACAAAACAGACTTTGCAACGAGATCATTAAAGATAAAGAGAGACATTTCAAAATTATAAAAGGGCCAATACATCAGCAAGATTTAAGAATTACATGTGCCTATGCACCTAAAAACAGATCTCCCAAATCCACAAAGCAACAACTGACAGAACTGAAAGGAGAAATAGAGAATTCAACAATTATAGTTGGAGATTTCAATACCCTACTCTTGATAGTTGATGGAACAGAATATTAGCAAGGATGCAGAAGACTTAATACAATCAAGCAACTTAACCTAACTGACATATATGGAATACTCTGCCTAATGATTGCAAAATACACATTCTGCACATTGAAGAACACACGGAACATCCATTCCCTGAGACAGACTATACACTAGGCCACAAAACAAGTCACAATAAATTTAAAATGTTCGAGGCCAGGGACAGTGGCTCATGCCTGTAATCTAGCACTATAGGAGGCTGAGGCAGGTAGATCACTTTGATCAGGAGTTCAAGACCAACCTGGCCGACATGGTGAAACCCCGTATCCACTAAACAAATAAAAAAATTCGCCAGGCGTGGTGGCATGTACCTGTATGTAGTCCCAGCTACTTGGTAGGCTGAGGCTGTAGAATTGCTTGAACCCAGGAAGTGGAGGTTGCAGTGGGCCAAGATCACGCCACTGCACTTCAGCCTGGGTAACAGAGTGAGACTCTGTCTCAAGAAAAAAAAATTAAATAATTTTATCAATTCTTTGAAAAAATCTTTCAGAAAAGGAACACTTCCCAACTCATTCTATGCATCAAAAGAGAGCACAAGAAAACTGTAATTCTTAAGCTCTATCAACATAAAAAGAACTACATAGAATAGCTAAGTGAAGATTTATCCCAGGAATGCATGGCTGGTATAACATCTGAAATTAATGTAATACCCACAGACAACTGTCATATGTAAATTGTGAGAGACTGAATCCTTTCCTCCAAAGGTTGGGAACAAGGCAAGGATGTCTGCTATTGCCACTTCTATTCCACACTGTCTGGAGGTTCTAGCTAGTGGAATAAGGCAAAAAATAAAATGAATTAACTAAAAGCGTCATATTGGAAAGGAAGACGCAAACTGTCTTTATTTACAGATGACATAATCCTGTATGTTAAAAATCTCAAGGAATCCACACAGGAAAAGGAGTTTAACAAGATTTCAGGACATAAAATCAATCACACTTTTATATACTAACAACAAAACAATCAAAAATGAAATTAAAAAAAAATCCATTCCTGGCCAGGCACGGTGGCTCACACCTGTAATCCCAGCACTTTGGGAGGCCAAAGTGGGCAGATCACCTGAAGTCAGGAGTTCAAGATCAGCCTGGCCAACATGGTGAAACCCTGTCTCTACTAAAAATACAAAAAAGTTAGCCAGGAGTGGTCGTGGGCGCCTGTAATCCCAGCTACTCAGGAGGCTGAGGCAGGAGAATCGCTTGAACCTGGGAGACGGAGGTTGCAGTGAGTGGATATCACACCACTGCACTCCAGCTTGGGCCACAGAGCGAGACTCCGTCTCAAAAAAAAGTCATTCCTAAAATAATAAAATACTTATGAATGGGCCGGGCGCGGTGGCTCAAGCCTATAATCCCAGCACCTTGGGAGGCCAAGACGGGCAGATCACGAGGTCAGGAGATCGAGACCATCCTAGCTAACATGGTGAAACCCCGTCCCTACTAAAAAAAAATACAAAAAACTAGCCAGGCGAGGTGGCAGGCGCCTGTAGTCCCAGCTACTCGGGAGGCTGAGGCAGGAGAATGGCTTGAACCCAGGAGGCGGAGCTTGCAGTGAGCTGAGATCTGGTCACTGCACTNAACTTATGAATAAACTTAATAAAAGGAGTACAAGACTCACATACTAACAACTGCAAAACACTGCTGAGAAAACTAAAGATCTAAATAGACAGAGAGACATTTCATGTTCATGAATTTGAAGGCTCAATATTGTTAAGATGGGAATTCCTCCCAGACTGATCTATAAATTACTATCAAAATCCCAGCAGACTTTTTGGTAGAAATTGACGAATTGATCCTAAAATGTATATGGAAATGCAAAAACTTAGAAAAGCCAAAACAATTTTGAATAATAACAAAGTTGGAAAATTCATACTACTTGATCTTAAAAATAACTACAAAGCCACAGAAATCCAGATGGTGTGATACTGACTCAAGGAAAGGCATATAGATCAAGGCAATAAAATTGGGAATTCAGAAATAAATCCTCACATTTATAGTCAACTGATTTTCAACAAAAATGTGAAGGTAATTACTATTATTTATCACTATTGTAATTCAATGGGTAAAGGATAGTCAATTAGATGCACAAATGCAAAAAAATTAATAAAAGAAAAGAACCTAGACCTTTATCTCACATCATACATAAAAATTAACTCAAAATGGATCATAGATCTAAATGTAATCGCTAAAACTATAAAACTTCTAGGAAAAAAATGTTGGAGAAAATCTTTCTGACCTTGGGTTAGGCAAAGAATTCTTAGATAATGACACAAAAAACTCTATGCATACAAGAAAAAAATTGATAAATTGAACTTCCACATTAAAATTTTGTGCATAAAATAAATCAACATTAAAATGAAGATAAGCCACAGACTGGGAGAAAAATATTTGTAAATCAATATATCTTATAAAGAACTTGCATCCAGATTATATAAAGAATGCTTGCAACTCAGTAAGAAGACACCCCAATTAATATATATCTATAAAAAAAACCCAATTAATATATCTATTCAGATATTTCACCAAAGATTGCAAAGGACTAACAAGAACGTGAAAAGATACTTCACTTGACTAGTATTTAAGAAAATGTAAATTAAATGAGATACCTTTATACACCCACTAGAATGGCTGTAATAAAAAGACTGACAATAGCAAGCGTTAGAGAGGATGTGGAAAAACTGGAGCCCTCATGCGTCCCAGAAGTGAATATAAATAGGTACAAGCACTTGAGAAAACGGGCAGTTTCTTTCAAAGTTAAACATAAATTTCCCATACTACCCAGCAATTCTACTCCTAGGAATTTACCCAATAAGCATGAAAATAGATGTTCACACAAAGATAATGTTCATAACAGCATTATTCATAATAGCTCCAAAGTGAGACTGGTCCAAGCGTCCATCAACTAACAAATACATGAACAAAACGTGGGATAGCCACACAATGGAACAAATTTAAAGGAATAAATGGAACAAATTTAAAGGAATAAATGACAGATACATGCTACAACACGGATGAACCTCAAGAACAACATTATGCTAAGAACCCAGGTGGAAAAGATTATATATTGTATGATTCCATTTATATGAAATTTCCAGAAAGGGCAAATTCAGAGAACCAAAAAGCAGATCAGTGATTGCCCAGGGCTAGGATAGGAACAGAGATGAACTTCAAACAAGCATAGGAAACATTTGGAGGAATGGAAAGGTTCTAAATCCGAATTGTGGTCATGGTTAAGTACGTCTCTAAATTTACTAAAACCACAGAATTGTGCATTTACAATGAATGAATGCTATGGTATATAAACTGTACCTCAACAAAGCTGTTTTTTTTTTTTTAAAAAAAGGACAATGTACATAAAAATTATCTTTAAACCATAAAACATAGCAGCTGTTATTACAAGGGCTGTTGACGTTAAACGCTATGGTGCCAGGCCTGACGTGAAGTACTATGGAGGGCCACTGAGAACCCTCCAGTGACAAAGCTGGCTACAGTTCTCATAAATGTTCTCTTAAATGAATTCCTATAAAGCGCTTAGAACAATGCCTGGGTCTTAATAAGCCTTGAGTATTAGCAGTTATTATTATTACAGTCATACTCAATGCCATTGTTATTACCAGCAAGACATGCCTGCCTTGAAGTGCTCTGAAAGGTGGCCTGGCTGCCCCAGGGGTGGCCACCATGGATTCCTTCCTCAGAGTCGCTCAGGTGCCCAGGACTGTTCCAGTCAGAAGTTCCACCGAGAAGTGGCCGCAGTTCTTCCACTGGGCACAGCCTCTTTCGGCTTTAAAAAAATAAAAGGCATCTTTTTTCTATGTGTTCCTTTGTTCCTGGAACCATCTAGATCCCTGGGGAGAGGCCACCCGTGGTTTGTTGTAAATGAAAGGGATTCATGAATGAAAAGCTTTTGTGCCCTGGTCCCTTCACTCTGGCAGTTCCCCTACGACCCATCCCGGGAACTCCATTCACACAGCTCTCAGGAACAGCTCCGAGGGCCCAGGCAGTGCCGTGCTGGGAATGTTCTTCCTGCACCCCAGCTGGAGCCCCTTCCAGTAGGCTCACCCCTCTGGCTGGCAGGAGGTCAGCACTGCTGGCCACACCTGCCACGGTCTAGACACAGTCTTGTTGCATTCAAGTATCCAATGAGCTCCAGTGAGCCTGAGCCTCATCAGGACCTCCAAGCCACAGTCCCTCTTTCTCTTCACTGCCTCAGTCTCCCTGCCTGGCACTGCCATTCCCTCCAGGCTAGCTCGAGGTTGCAGCCTGCTTGCCCAGGTCACCTGCCACTGCCAGTCTTCAAGGCCCCTCAATGCTGGCTTCTTCAACCACCCAGGAAGCAGCCAAGCCCTGGAGGACAGCGCCACCCAACAGAACCCTGTGACTGATGGAAACGCTCCACATCTGCGCTGTCCAACAGAGTAGCTGCTGGTCACGTGTGGCCACTGAGCACTTGGAATACGGCTAGTGTGACTGAGGAGCTCAATTTTTAATTTTCTTTACTTTTAATTAATTAAACAAAAATGGCCGCATGTGGCTAGCATCTGTCCTATGGGACAACAGAGTTCTGCCAACTGAAAGTGGCCTTGCCATCCTGCAGGGTGCAGCAGGAAGCGGGGCAAGATGCTCCCTAACCCCGTGGCACTCACCCTGCCCTATTCCCCACAGCCTACAGGGTCCTGCTCCCTCCCTATCCCTGGGGCATCACGACTGGGCCAACAAACTCAACGTGTACCCCTGGGGCAATAGGTGTGTGCCCACTGAGAGCTGAGACTGCTCTTGCAGTCAATCTTTCAGCAACAGATCTCAGGGAAAAAAAACATCACCCAGGCAGGGTAGGCGGAGAAAGAGACCAGAGATGAGTCAGGTCGGCGATGAAAATATAGGGAGGGAGAAAGGAGGCCTCTGCCTTCTCTTTTTAAATCTGAAGAGATAAACCGCCTGGAATTTTAACCTGCTTGGGATGCAAACTCAGGGGACCCAATGGTGTAAATGCAAATAGATGTAACAGTTACCTAGGGTAAGAAAAAGAAGATGGCTGAAAACGGCTTTGTACACATTAAAATGCCAAAGTAAAAAGGAATATTGGCTGAGACAAGACTAAACTGGCTATCAGTGTCAGCTAAACAAGTCATTAATTGTCACTTCATTAAAAAAAAAAAAAAGTAGCACATTTGAGGTAAGACAGAACAGTTAGCAGGAGGAAAAATCTTTTACATTGGGACTCACATGTCCTTTTAAAAACCCGGTGTTGTCAATTACCTCAGAGCATAACCACCCTGGAGAGAAAAAAATCAATATGCACTGAGGCAATTATCTTCTGCACTTCTTGGTACTGAATTGGCAATGAGTTTTCATGGCTCCATTAGCGTGTAACTTAAAACAATAGCAGCTAGTCTCCATTTTCCTCTGGGATATTTATTTAAAACAAAAATGTGGCCCGGCATGGTGGCTCACGCCTGTAATCCCAGCACTTTGGGAGGCCAAGGTGGGTGGATCACCTGAGATCAGGAGTTTGAGACCATCCTGGCCAACATGGTGAAACCCTGTCTCTACTAAAAATACAAAAATTAGTCGGGCGTGGTGGTGCACGCCTGTAGTCCCAGCTACTTGGGACGCTGAGGCATGAGAGTTGCTTGAACCTGGGAGGCGGAGGTTGCAGTGAGCCGAGATCGTGCCACTGCACTCCAGCCTGAGCAACAGAGTGAGACTCAGTCTCAAAAAAAAAAAAAAAAAAAAAAAAGCTATGTTACTTCAAAGTGTCTTTGAAGGACAGACTGAGAACCACATAGTAGTGGCATTACAGTGAAATGTTATTCTGATAAATATCCTTCGGAAATAATATTAAGAAACAATATGTACCTAAAGATGTTCACAAGCATCATAGTGTGGCATCATAAAATGGCAACAATTGAAACAATCTAAACAAATTAAAGTCCTATAAAAAAGACAACTACATATCTCCCCCACTCAGGATCACAATTCTCTGCTCCAGCAAAGCTGCCTGGTCAAGTACCAACGACCTTCACATTGCAGATCTAGTCCTCATCCTGCTGACCTGCCATCGGCGCTTGACACCACTGGTCAAACCCTCTCTCCAGAAACACTGTCCACTTAGTCTCACGCACTCCCCTCTAGGCCAGCAGCTTATGGAAAAGCGAACCAGAGGCTTCCCACCCAAGGCTCGAGAACAGCTCTACTGGCCTCACCCACCAGTTAACTTCTGCACAAGCCGGAGAGAGAAGCTGACTTCAGCCGCGCCTGGCTCACAGGCTAATCAGGCCTCACCCTCAGCTTTCCCCTACCCACGAAATCGGACTAGCAGACGTGTGACTTATTCACAACAGAAGATAATCCAATAACCACTCAACTGAGGCTTGGGGATATCGCGTCTATCAGGTTTACTCAATTCTGTCTGGCTTGGGTTATAAAAACGAAGGTGCATTTCCTGACTGTGGAACAACTACTGACACAAACATCTCAGAGGTATGCTTGGGAAGGAAGCGATGCAAACTCAGGGAGCAATAATTGGCATGGGTGATTCATAGCAAGGATGAGTAACTCAGAGGAGGAAGGAGAGTCAAAGAGAAGACTCATGCAAAGTCCAACTTCTCTTCCCACTCCCCCTGAGTTTCAAAAAAGAGTCAGTCAGGAACAAGTTGTCCAGGCACTTTATCCCAGAAGGCCAGGGGCCTGAAGAAACAGTTCTAGGCCACGCTATTTCCACAGTAAGAAAAGGCTCTTCGGTACAAATAGTCAAGGGCCTGGGACTCAGGGGAGCTCGGATGTAAAAGCTTCCCAGCTGAAGCCACAGTAACAAAAGCAATAAGAGCAAACGCTTACATAGTACTTATTCCATGTACGGTATCATCTAAGTACATATATTAATTCAATTAATTTTCACAAATGGATAGTATTATTTTCAACCAGTAAGCGGCAGAGCTGCATTCAAACCCAGGCAGTGTTTTCTCAGTGCTCGTAACTATTACACAACACACAACACAACCTTCAACGACGAACACGTCTATCACCAGAGAACCGTTCTACAGCCTTCACAGGTCATGGCACCCACCGTTCTTCACAGCCATTTCAATGAAAGTGACTCTTTCATCCCAGCGAGCAAAGTATCCGTCCCCTCACCACTGAGAACACTGATGGCTTTGAGAAATCCAGGTTCTCCCATGGGAACGCAAAAACCAATCCTCAAGTTAATAAGTAAATATCAGGAGGCATTTTGCCAGGAACACTGGAAAGAACAAACCTCTGTAATAATCAGCTGATAGAGACTTGCTGCTTAGAAACAAATTTTGATCAACTGCATTACCAGGGAGTGAAATGAATCCGCAAACTGAATGAAGGGCTAGGATATGTGGGTACCACGGCTGGGCCCAGGGAGTCAACATAGGATAGGAATGAGCGTGGCCCACGGGAGAGGCCCTGCTGGCAGGGCTAGGAAAGGAGTCCAGACCCAACAAGCAGAGTCCGTTTCCCTGGTCACTGGCTCAGGGTTCGCATCATCACCTTGGGAAAGAGGAACTACCAAAGCGCCTCCAAACCTCCTTTGCGGTTGTGTATACCCACATACAAAAAGAATCTTTCTGCAACCTTCGTAAAGGCCTAGAGCTAAGGAGTCGCATTGGGGTTATCATCTATCTGCTCCCATCAGGATTCCAGGTACCCCCGAAGATGGCTGTCCTGACAAAACTCAGGCTGCAGAGATTCCCCAGCATCGCAGAACACTTGCGTTGGGCCTTAGATAAGTCCCTTCCCTTCCCTGGGTCCCATGTGTCCACTGAAAATGAGAGCATTAGACTTACGAGCCATGATGGCATTTCCCCAACTGGTGTTTGAGAAACAATGGTCTGTAAGCCATTTAGGATAATGGAGAAAGGAGCATTCCATGTCAAGTTAAGCTGGGACCTGCTGGTTAGTCAGAACGAAACAGACTTCCTAACTGCAATTCTTCTCAAAATCTCCAGCATGATAGTGTACACTGTGACCTCCAAGATGGGGATCTGTGTGTTTCCACAGGAGCGTGGCTCCTGATCTGGTGCTCTGGAAAGCCGTGAGGCAGTGTGGTTCCTGATCTGGAAAGCCATGAGGCAGTGTGGTTCCTGATCTGGAAAGCCGTGAGGCAGTGTGGTTCCTGATCTGGAAAGCCGTGAGGCAGTGTGGTTCCTGATCTGGCGCTCTGGAAAGCCGTGAGGCAGTGTGGTTCCTGATCTGGCGCTCTGGAAAGCCGTGAGGCAGTGTGGTTCCTGATCTGGAAAGCCGTGAGGCAGTGTGGTTCCTGATCTGGAAAGCCGTGAGGCAGTGTGGTTCCTGATCTGGAAAGCCGTGAGGCAGCGTGGGGAAGAGCCCAGGAGCTGCAGCCATTCTGCCTGGGCTTGAACTCCAGCTCTAACCAGCCAGCTGGGTGACCCTGGCCATGTTACTTGACCTGCTTCTTTATCTGTAAAATGGGATAAATGACTGTTCCCACTCCAAGGGTGGATCACATGAGATAATTCATCCAAGCGCACAGTGGGTTCACTGGTAATAGTAGTGGTGGAAACAATGGTACTGGAATTCCATTACTCCTCTGGAATCAAGCCTGGAAAATGCTCCCCCTAATACTTACTAAGAGACGTGCAACAGCACATAGCACTTGCCTTTCGTGACCAACTTGGTTCCTCCCAGGCAAGGGCTTTGGCGACCAGAGTTCACTGACCTACAATCGGCTGACTCACATGAACACCCTCACGGCCAGTGCGGGGCAGGAATCTAGGACTAGACGGTAACAGCCCCAAACCTGGAAACGTCTGTCTAAATTAGGCGGGAAGAGGGTGCCAAACAGGTCTGCTGTGGCTCCGTCAGTTACTTGTTAGTTTAATGATGGTGGTCACTCAGTAGAAAGAGCTGTGGGCCACAAGAAGGAAGGCTGGGCTCTGGCCTGTGGTCCGACGGGAGCTCGCGGGTCTGCTGGCTCCGTGCTCTGCCATGAACAACCCCTCAGGTCTGTCTCCCCACCAGTCAAGTTTAGGAGTGAAGAAAATCAAGCTCTCAACTGGAGATGTACACTGAAGTTACACAAGGTGATTTTCTTGAAATAACCCTGTCCCAGTCCAACCCCAGGCCTACGGAGTCAAAATCTCTATTTTACTGTATATAAATTTTATCTTGATTTAAAAAAAAGAAAATCTCTGAGTACTGGAATCCAGGCAGAGTATTTGAGAAAGCTCTCTCGGTAATTCTGATCCATCCTCTTGTTCAGAGTCACTGGCCTGGATAACCACAAGCACCTCTCCCAGAATCTTCTAAGAAGTCCCTGGACTTCAAGTTCCTCTGTGAGGACAGTGTCTAACCCACTGCCTTTTAAATCAGTAGCTAGACAAGGCCAGGATTTCCCTAGAATGCATGTGAGAAAGGGCCCTCGGTCCCAGGAAAGAGGTGATCTATCTCTCCTGGGGTCCCCAGCACACACTTTTAACCCTTCTGCTTCTGGGACATTCCTTACAGCTGCCTGTGTCTCTGGGGGTCCATCTCAACCTCTGCCTTTAAGTCATCCCAACGTATCCTCAAACCTGTGCCAACAAAAGCAAGACTCAGACGCTCCTCTCAAATTCTATACTCACTTTATCCCAAGTCCTATTTTGAGGCTATTCCTTGTTGATGATCCCATTTCCGTCGCTCTGGACTCAGAAACTGTACTGGAGCCTCAGGTTTCTCTGACAAGGCTTGGGTTCACTCTAGTGGCTTTTCACGCTTTTGGCCATGCCAGATAAAACACCCATGCTGGCTGGTCCCTCTAGACCCAACTCCCAGCTGGGCTGATGCACACATTTCAGGGACCGTCTAAATTTCACAGGACCTGAGTGCCCAAGGGATAAAGGCATTATAACCTGAGGCCTAGAAGGACCCAAACCCATGGTATTCTGATTAATTCCAAGTTTGGGACTTAGCTACTTCTCTGCTCCTCCCCTCCATCCGCACAGGAAACTGAGAGCTAACCGACAACCAAGAGTGGACAGGGCTGGGCGTGGTGGCTCACGCCTGTAATCCCAGCAGTTTGGGAGGCCAACGTGGGCAGATCATGAGGTCAGAAATTCAAGACCAGCCTGACCAACATGGAGAAACCCCGTCTCTACTAAAAATACAAAAATTAGCCGGGCGTTGTGGTGTGCACCTGTAATCCCAGCTACTCAGGAGGCTGAGGCAGGAGAATTGCTTGAACCTGGGAGGTGGAGGTTGCAGTGAGCCAAGATCATGCCACTGCACTCCCGCCTGGGCGACAGAGCAAGACTCCATCTCAAAAAAAAGAGTAGACAAGGACTGACTGAGGCCAACTTCAGACTTGGTCTCTGGAGCACTGAACCCCCACATTGCTCAGTGTAGTCAGAACAAAGAACTATAGAGACTCTCCCCCAGTCACACAGAAACAAAAGATATCAACATTGAGAACTAATCCCCAAACAGACAATGGAATAGGGCAGAGATTTCAATACTATCTTAAAGAGACCAACTAGGTCCCTGGCCAAAAATATAAAAATAAAAAAACTGACCTGTTTTTTCTATCAGTAACCTGATAGAATAATTAGCAAATCTAAAAATGTGTCAATCCAAAGATGAACAGAACCTCTAAACGACATTCTGCCCAATATTATCCAGTGGAGAGGAGACTTGGCCATAAGCTTTAGAACATTCTGGTTCCTCTACCCACCATCTTTCCTCAGCTTTCGCTGCCACATATAAAGACTGCCATGTTGGCCGGGCGCGGTGGCTCAAGCCTGTAATCCCAGCACTTTGGGAGGCCGAGGCGGGCGGATCACGAGGTCAGGAGATAGAGACCATCCTGGCTAACACGCTGAAACCCCGTCTCTACTAAAAGTACAAAAAAAAACTAGCCGGGCGAGGTGGCGGGCGCCTGTAGTCCCAGCTACTCGGGAGGCTGAGGCAGGAGAATGGCGGGAACCCGGGAGGCGGAGCTTGCAGTGAGCTGAGATCTGGCCAGTGCACTCCAGCTTGGGTGACAGAGCGAGACTCCGTCTCAAAAAAAAAAAAAAAAAAAAAGACTGCCATGTCTACCAGCAGCCCCAGAAGGTGAAAATCTGTGACTCCTAACAATACGTATTGATTTGGGGTCCACAAACCCAAGTTAAGAGGATATCTCGAGACTATCCGATGCATAGCTTCCAGTCTTCTGTATCCAGAGATACCCACCCAGGTCATCTTGGAAGAAGAATTATTTTAAATAAATTCAGAGAAGATAGTGGGTTGTAACTATTCTTAAGGACAAGAGTAGTTCGTTTCTCTGTTAACACACTACAATTCACAATGTAGAAATCACAGGATAATTTTTT
The DNA here is from genome assembly GCF_001698545.2 of Rhinopithecus bieti. Lineage (NCBI taxonomy): Eukaryota > Metazoa > Chordata > Mammalia > Primates > Cercopithecidae > Rhinopithecus > Rhinopithecus bieti. The sequence goes on from NW_016805666.1 coordinate 8,900,332, forward strand.
AAAATAATCTTGGAATAAAGAAGGCTTTTCTAGATGTGACACAAAATCTAAAAGTCACAAGATAGGTCTGACAACACAAATTAAAAAAAGAAATTTTGTATAGATGGGCTCTTACTTTGTTGTCCAGGCTGGTCTCAACTCCTGGCCTCAAGCAATCCTACTGCCTTGGCCTCCCAAAGTGCTGGAATTACAGGTGTGAGCCACCACACCTGCCCACAACACAAATTTTTTAAAAAATCTTCATAGAAAAAAAAAGTTAAAAGACTGCAAAAAAAAAAATTTTTTTCAATGTATTTCAGGAACAAAAATGCTTATTTCTTTAACAAATACAAAGCTCCTTGAAATTACTAAACATCAACAACTCAATAGAAAAATGGGCTAAGGGCATAAATAGTTCATAGAAAAGAAATTCAGTGATTCTTACCATATGAAAGGAGATCCAATTTCACTCAAAAGAAAGGAAAGGAAACTTAATATTCTAGAATGATACATATTTCACCTATCAAATTGACTTGTACCCACCCCTTCACCTCACTGACAATCCCTGGGGGCCACATATCCTTCAAGAGAGCAGCAGACACAATGCCAGCCCCAGGCTTGGGACTGACATCAATGCACTGAGGGGAACATGCAGGCACCAGAGAAAACCCACAAAAGAATTGAATCGAACATTAAAATCTCCTTCTGTAAAACACAAAGAACAGAGCTCTAGCCACCCCTCAGGCCTTTAAAGTAAGGAGCAAATGGCCTGACAGACACATCCTTTCCACTGTGTCAGGGTCTCTCCAGCAGGATTCCTCTGCACCGTGTTTTTGCCATCGGTCTATTATTTATTCCTCACAGCCCCTCTGAGCAGTGTGCTGGGACCGTCGTCCTCCGTGCTGACAGGGCTATGAGGCCAGGCACTGCTGTGCTTCGTGTCTGAGGTCATCAGGCAACCTGGGGACACATTAGTCAAGTCAGCCCCCGGAACAGAGGCTGAGACGAAGGTGGGGGCATCAGCTGACACCTCAGCAAGGGAGAAGAAAGGCTGACGACCAACTGAGGAAATGACGGTCACGTCAGATACAGCATCGAGGAGGAGGCGAGGGAAGTGCTTTTAAAAAGCCGCTGGTTTTTGTTTCTGATAGAGCTTAGAATGTGCCACAGGCAGTGTTAGAGAAAACTATCACTGGCCAGGCACAGTGGCTCATGCCTGTAATCCCAGCATTTTGGGAGGCCGAGGCGGGTGGATCACGAGGTCAGGAGTTCGAGATGAGCCTGGCCAGGATGGTGAAACCCTGTCTCTACTAAACATACAAAAATTAGCTGGACGTGGTGGCGGATGCCTGTAGTCCCAGCTACTCGGGAGGCTGAGGCAGAAGACTCGCTTGAACACAGGAGGTGGAGGTTGCAGTGAGCCGAGATCGTGCCACAGGACTCCAGCCTGGTGACAGAGCAAGACTCTGTCTCAAAAAAAAAGAGAAAACTATCGTCACCTTAAGCAAAGCTGCCATGGGTCTGCGGTTAAAAGGTCCTCTTTCTTTCTCTCTCTCTCTCACACACACACATACACACTCTCAGTGGTATCTCCATGTTCCAGTCTGAACTGCTGGCCAGCCAGCCAGGTCAGAGATGAATGACAAGGTGGCCCAGAAGACCAGTCCCGGCAGCCTCAGTGGTCATGCCGAAGCCTGGTCTGTGCAGGGACTATGGTCTTCATGGGTTGTTCAGGCAACAAGTATCTCACTCCCCACAACCCGCAATGTGCTGGAAAAGCCAAGACGAACTTTATGAACAGGCTTGACCTGTGCCAACCCTCAGGACCCAGCAGCCCCGCAGCATCCAGCCAGGCTAGGAAACGCAGGGGCAGTCGGTTAACAAATGTCTACAGCCCTCCGCTAAGATTGTGTGACACTGTTTTCAGATGCACCCACAAAAGGGAAGCCTTAACAGACCCCGTCAGGGACAGTTTATAAAGCAGTTTCACGTGCAGGATAATCCCAATCATGCAAGATCATCAGAGCACACATTTTCCTCCCGCTGCAAAGTCAGAAAACAGAGGCGGAGGGAGAGTTTCAAAGGGACTCTTGAGAAACACTCACACATTGCCTGTCGGGATTTTGCCAAACTCTGGAAAGGGCTGTCAAACTCTGGCAAATCGCCAAACTCCGGAAAAGTCTGCCAAACTCTGGCAAATCGCCAAACTCCGGAAAAGTCTGCCAAACTCTGGCAAATCGCCAAACTCCGGAAAAGTCTGCCAATTGTTCCTAAAATGAAATAACTACCAAAAGACCCAGCTACTGTACTTTCAGGCATTTACACCAGAGAAAAAAAATATTTATGTCCATACAACAAAATGCAGCTTTACTCATACTAGCCCCAAGCTGGGGACAACTCAGCTGTCCTCAAATGGATGGTTAAGCAAACTGTGGTGTATTCGCACAATGGAACATGACTCGGCAATTAAAAAGTGAATTACCGACACGTGCAACAACTTGAATGAACCTCTTGAGCATTACGTTGAGAAAAAAGGCCTGTCCCAAAAGGTTACATGCTTTAGGATTCCACTGTCATTCTTGAAATGACATTCTTGACATTCTTGAAATACAGAAATGAAGGAGGAAATCAGTGGTTGCTAAGGGTGGGAGGAGGTGGGTGTGGCTAGAAAAGGCAGCATGAAGGATCTTTGTGGGGATAAATCTTCTCAACTTGATGGTATCCAAGTCAAAATCCTGGCGGGGCGCAGTGGCTCATGCCTGGAATCCCAGCACTTTGGGAGGCCGAGGCGGGTGAATTACCTGAGGTCAGGAGTTTGAAACCAGCCTGGGCAACATGGTAAAACCCTGTCTCTACTAAAAATACAAAATTTAGCCAAATGTGATGGCGGGCAACTGTAATCCCAGCTACTCGGGAGGCTGAGGCAGGAGAATTGCTTGAACCCGGGAGGTGAAGGTTGCAGTGAGCCAAGATCGTGCCACTGCACTCCAGCCTGGGCAACAGAGCAAGGCTCTGTCTCAAAACTAACAAACAACAACAAAAAAAACAATATTCTGGTCGTTGTATTTGTTAAAAGTTTTTGCAAGATGTTACCACTGGGGGAAAGTGAATACAGGATCTTTGTATTGCTTCTTACAACCTCATGGTAATCTACAATTATCTCAAAATTTAAAGTTTAATTTTTATTTTATTTTATTTTATTTTTTGAGATGGAGTCTCACTCTGTCGCCCAGGCTGGAGTGCAGTGGCGCCACCTCAGCTCACTGCAAGCTTCGCCTCCCAGATTCACACCATTCTCTTGCCTCAGCCTCCCAAGTAAATGGGACTACAGGTGCCCGCCACCACGCCTGGCTAATTTTTTTGTACTTTTAGTAGAGACAGGGTTTGACTGTGTTAGCCAGGATAGTCTCGATCTCCTGACCTCGTGATCCACCCACCTCAGCCTCCCAAAATGCTGGGATTACAGGCGTGAGCCACCACACCTGGCCTAAAGTTTAATTGTAAAAGAGAGTAAAAGGGAAAGACTCAAGAGTCAACCAAATGAAACATGTAGCCAATTCAAGAATGTGAATCCTGCATGGATACTAGATGGCAATAAGGTATTATTTATTGTTCATTTTGCTAAATGTAATAAAAATAGTGTATGTATATACAAATAGTACTTTTCAGCCAGGCACTGTGGCTCACGCCTGTAATCCCAGCACTTTGGGAGGCCGAGGTGGGTGGATCACTTGAGGTCAGGAGTTCAAGACCAGCCTAAGCAACATGGTAAAACCCCGTCTCTACTAAAAATACAAAAATTAGCTGGGCATAGTGGCACGTGCCTGTGATCCCAGCTACTCGGGAAGCTGAGGCAGGAGAGTCACTTGAGCCCGGAAGGCGGAGGTTGCAGTGAAAGAAGATTGTGCCATTGCCCTCCATCCTGGGTGACAGAGCGAGACTGTATCTCAAAAAAAAAAAAAAAAAGTGCTTTCTGTTGGAGAGATTTATCAAAGTATTTTAAAATGAAATAATATAGTGTCTGGTATCTGCTTCTGGGGAGAGGCAGTGGGTGGGAGTGGAGATGAAAAGGGGCAGGCCATGAGTTGGTAACTACTGAAGCTGGTGATGAGTACAGAGGCATTCATTATGCTCTCCTCTCTCTCCTTCTGTGGATATTTGAAATTTTCCGTAATAAAAGGTGGAGGGGGAAAAAAGGCCCACAGAGTACGTTCAGTGCCTCGCCATCAGTAAGAGAGAGAAACAAGACTTTAACCTGGGTCTCCAGACCCTTCTACCACAGGCTGAGCCAGCCTGGAAGAGCCACGAGAGCAGGTGAGGAGCTTCCCCTGCAGACTGTGGGACGGCTCACAGGTCTAAGGAGCGCCTGGGGGGCCAGGCCTGCAGGTCCCATGTGGTTGCTCCCTAATCAGCATACAGTGTGCAAAGCAACCCCACACACAGTTAGTGGCACTGCAGATGGAGGCCACCAGGCCTGGGAGACTCAGCTACGTCAGAGATGCCACACGTCTGGCTGGGCAGGAGGGCTCCAGGAAACAGCCAGCCCTGCCCTTCTTCAACAGAGGGTTTGGAGGTTCTCAGGCAACAGGAAAACAGTGCCTTCATTCTATCCACCTTGGAAAATGGGACCGACAGACGGGCCTTCTGGTATGCACAAGATGTTCTACCTTGTACAAGAGGTGTACGCTCTATGGAAAAAAGAGCGTGCTCAAATACCACATCCTTCTCAAAGCCTTCCCCAAATTCCTTAGCCAAAGGTGCTGCCTCCTTGGCACTCCACGGCTCTCTCTGTGCTGAGATCTCCTTGTATCAGTTACCTACTGCTGCATAACAAGTTAACCCAAAACTTAGCAGCTGCAAACAACAAATACTTATTTATCTTACAGTTTCTGAGACAATTCAGGCAAGCTTAGCCTCTGGCCCACAGGCTGCAATCAAGGTTGGCTAGAGCCCAACTATGTAAAGACTCAATTCCTCGCTCACTCCTGTGGCTACCGGTGGACCTCAGATCCTCCCTGGTTGTTGGCCAGAGACATCAGTTCCTCACCATGCAGACCTCTCCACAGGGCAGCTCATATTATGGCAGCTGAATTCCTCCAGGCAAGGCTCAGAGAGAAAGAAAGTGCCCCAGACAGAAGTGGCAGGCTTTTATAACACAGTCCCAGAGTGACAGGCCATCACTTTTGTCAGATTCTATTCACTAGAAGCATGTCAGTAAGTCCAGCCTACATCAAGGGACAGGGACCCCACCAGGGCAGGACTCCTAGGAGGCAGGGATCACCAGGAGCCCTGTTAGAGGCTGCCTACCACATCCCCCAACAGAGATGGTATTTGGATGACACCTGTTTCTTTCTTTTTTGTATGACAGGTGTTTGTACATTTATGCAAATGTCCAATTCCCCAACTAGAAAGTGAAGTTGTGAGGGCAAACCTCACATCTGACTCACATCCGTTCCCCTCCCGTCCTGTGCCTAGCACAGCATTCAGTCCTGGTGGCAGCTCTATATCTGAGAGCGGCAGTCAGCCCACCTGCCCACCGCCCACACGCCTGCTGAAGAGGCCCAGGTGGCTGCGTGTGGCACCACACGGTCCCACCTGCTCTGGTCCTGGCTGACTGGACCAACCACAACAAAAAAACCAACAATGTATGACCTGCAGGCTGGTCTACGGGAAAACACCAAGAGACGACGCTCGTGCTGGAGAAGTCACAACAAAGGCCGTGCAAGCTTCAGTTCTGCAAGACAGAAAAGCACATTGTTGAAGGGCAGCTGTAGAGAGGAGAAAATAAGGAAGCGTAGACAGAAACAATGATTCCATTCGAGAGAAAGAGAGAGAAGAAATCACCAAAAGATCGGTCCCCAGAGCTGCCTCAGTAAACCCTCTGTCACGGAGCTGAGCTGCGTGAGTCCCGCTTTCTCACGGAGGGGCAAGGTAAGGGAAAAGGAAGGGCAGAAAAAGAGAGAGCGGCCAGAGTCCCGGGGAGGTCACTGGGCGAGGGCCATGACACCCGGCACGAGACTTGCAAGAGGAGTCTCCTTGAGGTTAGCTCCCAAATCAGCTCACCATCAGAAGCTCGCTCCTACCCTAGGCACTGTGAATTCTCCAAATTTCACAGGTCTGTGATTAAGGACTATAATAGACAAACCTTATGTGATCGATGATGCTTTAAAAAAAAAAAATACTGTAGCTGACTCCCTCAACCCAAGACAGAAGGGAAGCCACCGCCCGCCTTCCCTTACGTGGCTCACTCGCCTCTCAGGGAGAAGCTATGTCCCAGAGTGTACGATGCCAGTGGGGTAAGGACAGGAACCGGCTCACCCTCTTAAGAAGGCAGTCCTCACCTAGGGCAAGAAGCCCGTATGGATGACAGACAGAGGAATTGAAAAAGCCAAAGGTTCAGGCAAAGGATACCTATGCCAGGTCCCCAGAGACAAGCCGCTCTCAAACTCTTTCATCATGGGAGGGCCACACCCGCTGGATCCCGCTCACGTGGTGGATCACTCTGCTGCTGCGTGCTCGTGTCCACCCAGGGTGGGAACCCTCCTCATCACCTCGGCCCCATTGAGGGCTGTCAGATTCTACAGAAACGTGCCGGCTCTTGCCATCTCAGCCACATCAGACCCGACTTAGGGCCCTCCGGGACCTTTACAACCCCAGAGGTCAGTGTGAGGCAGCCCCACCGATGCCGCACACTCGCGTCCTTCTGACAGGCACAGCCGGGGACAGGGCTCCAGCGAGGCCTTCAAGCCAAAACGGAGAGCTGAGCAAGCCCAGGCAGTGGGAAAGCCGAGCGTGGGTCTGACCCAGAGAAAAAGGCAGCCACTTTGGCTGGAGAGCAGGATGGGTGGGGGGGAGCAGCAGGAACGCTCATGGGGAAAACCCGCCAGGCAAGGGGAGTCCAGGCCCACACCCTGCAGTCCGCTCTCTCTGGAGGCCCAGCTATCGCCCGGAATACTCCAAAGGACATCTAGAAGCCAGAGTAAGGGGGAGAGAACACAGAAAAGCAGGCCCGAGACTCAGTCCAAGGCAGTTGACCAGCAGGACCTGGCCATCAGCCACTACACACAGGGCTTGAGTACTGAAATAGTCTTCTCCAGCCAGGGACAGTGCACAAAGTTCGGGACAAAGAGAAGATGCACAGCAACATCAGCCCCAGAGGCAGCTTGGCAAACACACTAGAGGGACGGACAGGGATTTGACACCATCTGGACAGCAGCAGCCACTGCCCAGGCTGAGGCCCCGGCCGCCCCGTGCACCCTGGCCCAGAATGCCTGCCCGGCCCCTCCCCCAGCCTTCACCCCAAGCCTTTAAGGCCCGTGCTAACCTCTCATCATCCTCCTCAAAGCTTCCTCTCTGTGCCCTGACAGAACTGACATCATCTGGTGCATTCTGCATGCAAACAACCCTCCACGCCCCGCTGAAGTCAGGACAGGACAGGATGCTGCTCTGCTGACCTCTGGCCTCCTGCTCCCTGTGTGACACCCACTCACCTGGGGTCCCTCCACCAACCGGAAGGTGAGCTCCCTGCACACAGCGGGCAGGAGGACGGACTCCTCATGGGTGAGGCAAGGCCCAGAATAAAAGCTGGCTGACCTCCTGGCAAGAAGTAAGAGCCAGCTGATGCCTTTGACCGATAGCCAAGAATTTAAAAGAAGACCTTGACAAATTAAAAGACAGAATCTAATGAAGGGGACCAAAATGGGAAGTATTACTGTTCAACCAATTTGGCAACTATTTTCCTTAGCTTAGAAAGAGCTTCTGGCATTAAATTAGTAGAAAATGGTCTCTACCACGTTACTATTTTTAGCATTTCATGACAAATTTGCTCAGCTGTCCCTCTTCAGAATAAGAGAACTCAAATGCCTCAAATTCGCTCCATAGGAGCTGCCAGCAAATGGTTTTCACTGAAATCACTGGACACATGTTTATAACCTTTGTTCAGTATTTGTTCAGATGTTTCCACTCAGGCAAGTTCCTGAATGTCTGTTTTTTCCTTTGCTTTCTTCCACACAAGAACCCCCGCTCCTCCCCGCAGCTGAACGCTGGCAGTCAAAGGCAGCACCCACCACACCAGGAATCAGCGTCCTCCAAGCCTGGGGAACCATCCAGAAATGGCTATCCCAAAGATTCAAGCTCCTGCTTGTGACTGACCCTAAGGAGTGTTCAGAGACCACTGGATTCACCAGAAGCTGTGGGATTCCACCCCCACATGGTTCTCCAGTGGGGTTAAGAAAAGGGGCAAAGGCGGGCCGGGCGTCGTAGCTCACGCCTGTAATCCCAGCACTCTGGGAGGCTGAAGCAGGTAGCTCACCTGAGGTGAGGAGCTCGAGACCAGCCTGGGCAATATGGTGAAACCCCGTCTCTACTAAAAACACTAAAATTAGCCGGGCGTGGTGGTGGGCACCTGTAATCCAGCTACTCGGGAGGTTGAGGCAGGAGAATCTCTTGAACGGGGAGGTGGAGGTTGCAGTGAGCTGAGATCGCGCCACCGCACTCCTGGCTGGGTGACAGAGCGAGCTCCATCTCGGGAAAAAAAAAAAGAAAAAGGGCGAAGGCAGTGAGCCAGTTCTAGCAGACTGAGGTGACCCCTAAAATAAAGTAGTTCAAAATACAAAACAGTATTCATTTAATTCACTTGATGAATATTTATCGACTGCCTACTATGTGTCTGTATATCGTTCTAGAAACTGGGAACACAGCAGTGAATGAAACAGAGAACTTCCTGCCCCCATGGAGCTTACATGGGGCAGACAGATGATCAAAACAAACAAACAAAAAGCAAAATCCATTCCACAAGAGCAGACGATAAGAACTATGAAGAGAAAGAAAGCAGGGAAGGGCCAGTGCCCTTCATCACAGAAGATGAGCACGGTTTCACAGAGGATGGCCAGGGATGGCCTCATTGCACAAACGTCTGGAGGAGGAGATGGGACAAGCCACGCGAATGCCCCTGGGAGAGTGGCCCAGGTGGAGGGAGCAGGAAGTGGGGGTGGCCATGGCAGGGTGAGTGACAGCACAGTGCAGGCTGAAGCCAGGGCTGCTGGATCCGATGGGATCGGATCTGATGGGATCGGATGGGAGGATCTGCCACTGGGAAGAAAAGGGCCTTGCCCACAGGCTTACAGACATGTGGTGACAGAGTTATATTCTGGTCAGCTGCACCTGGTGTGGCCTTTTGGGGACACACAGAACAGGATGGGTTCCAGTTTCCCAGGACAGCCCTTCAGAAGACAGGCAGTCTTCTGAGGCAGGGTCCCCAAGTCCCATGCAAACAGGTACAGGTCAGTGGCCTGTTAGGAACCCGGCCGCACGGCAGGAGGCGGGAGGTGGGAGGCGGGCCAGTGAGCACCACTGCCTGAGCTCCACCTCCTGTCAGATCAGCAGCAGCGGCATCAGATTCTCAAAGAAACACAAACCCTACTGTGAACTCTGCATGTGAGGGATTTAGGTTGCACCCTCCTTATGAGACTCTGACTAATGCCTGATGATCTGAGGTGGAACAGTTTCATCCCAAAACCAATCCCCGCCACCCCTCGGTCCATTGAAAAACTGTCTTCTATGAAACCAGTCACTGGTGCCACAAAGGCTGAGGACTGCTGTTCCAAGGTGTTTAGGCCCGGTTCCCTTGGGGGTTGGTGTCGAGAACCCTCGGTCACCCTCTGGGCTGAGATCCTCTGAAAAAAACCACTTGTTGGTCAGTGCCGCGAGGGCACTCCACCCACGGTGTGCCACCAGACACACACCTCCTCTTCAACAACTCTGTCCCCGGGGCCCCCACCACAATTCATGATCCAGGGAAGGTCCTCCCAATGCCTCTGGGTCCAAGGCAAACCCAAAGCTATTTCAAATCTGGAAGTACAACCGAGTAAGTGAATAATTAAAATGGCACACCCAACGACATGCTCTATTGGCAGGGGGCAGGAAAGGCTGACTGATATGAGGTAGCTTTGCTTGGAAGTTGAGGCTTTCCTGCCCACACCTGCATCCCAACAGAGAGCTACACAAGTGTTATTTATTACCCTCAAGTGTTATTTATTACCTTTATCTGAGGGCAGCATTTCTTTTTTTTTTTTTTTTTTTTTTTGAGATGGAGCTTCGCTCTTGTTGCCCAGGCTGGAGTGCAATGGCACGATCTAGGCTCACCACAACCTCTGCCTCCCGGGTTCCAGCGATTCTCCTGCTTCAGCCTCCTGAGTAGCTGGGATTACAGGCGTGCACCACCATGCCCAGCTAATTTTGTATTTTTGGTAGAGACAGGGTTTCTCCATGTTGGTCAGGCTGGTCTTGAAATCCTGACCTCAAGTGATCTACCCGCCTCAGCCTCCCAAAGTGCTGGCCTCCCAAAGTGCTGGGATTACAGGCGTGAGCCACTGCGCCAGGCGAGGGCAGCATTTCTTAAAGTGAGTACTGTGGAACAACTTGCTCTCAGAATGTGAATAGGTATTCGTCAGAAAGGCATTCTGTGGTCAGTCATGTTTAAGCGATGTTGGTTACACAAAGCTAAATGTTTTTTACTGCAGTACTTATCAGAGCTTTTGGTTTGCTGACATGTACTTGACCCAGAGGAAAAGTAACTAATACTATCTAACACTTACCAAGCATCTCTCAGTACCAGGCCCTGGGATTTTTCACACAGTATCTCGGTCAGTCCTCCTCACAACCCCAGTGAGTCCTACAGGTCATTATCCCCATTTTACAAAGAATGCCTGTCAGAGAAGGCAGGGTTTTCACTCGAGATCTGTGTTAGGAGTCACGGGGGGTTTAGGCAATACCAGATGTTATTTTGGTTTCTGAAACCAAAACATTAGGAGCCATCGCAGGTGGGAGATTCAAAAGCCACTTTGTCCCCTGCGTCACTGGGGTGGAACACAGAACTCTCTGGTAAACCAGGTTAGAGAATGTGGCTTAGGCTCAAAGTCTGAGCAAGACCTTAGTCTCCTCCAGCCCGGATTGCATAAGGGGTAGAGAAGAGAGCAGAAAGCTCTGCTCTGCAGAGGCCAGCCCTGTTACAGTTCACTTCTCCTGACTCAGGGCTAAGAAGAAAACTCCAGAAAGAAGGAAAGCCCCCTACGTGCATGGGACCACGCTCACTAATAAAGAGGGTCCTGGAGTCACATTCTATTCCACACTCCTATAGGGTAGAATCAGGGAGGGAGGAGGCTCTCCCTCTCCCCTACATCAGCCAGCCAGGACACTAAAGGGCAGAGTGAGAACTCACTCCCAGGCCTGCCGACCCCACCCACGTCCACACTAAACCAGCCCCCACCCCGTCAATCTTCAGACCACTCCTTTCTGAAGCAAGCAGGGGCCACAGGGCTAACTATGGCAACCAGCATGTGCCATCAGCCCCTTTCACAGCCAGGATCTCAGACGCTGGAAAACCGTCTAAACACGGCATTCACAATTGTAGGGAGCCCTTGTGTCTGCTTTCTCCTGGTACTGAGGCTGATGGGGGTAGGGGCAGAGAAGAGGCTGCCCTGGAATCTCCAATCCTTATCTACCGCACCCCAGGTGCCAGAAGGCACGCACATCCCCCTGCAGGAAGCCTCCCCTTAGAAACACGTCTACCTCATGACGGTTAAACATTGATTACTGAACAGTTTCCTGATTCAGTTTAAACTGAACAAAGTTACGAAGTTCTATAAACCAGCCTTAAAAGCCTCTGTTTTATGAAACTGATCTAAAAGAACAGTAGAGAATACTAAGACCTCTCATGGCAGTGAAAAGAAATACAAAAAGTACAGAAGAAATGAAAACTCAGTATGGCTTTTACTACATTTGTCAAATTTTACTTAAGAAGATGGTATTTTAAAGGCTTTCTGCAAAGAGGACACACACACTGACCTCAGTGTTTCACAGCAAGCAGGCAGGAAGGAAGGAAAGAAGGAAGGAGGAAGGGAGTGAGGGAGGGAAGGAGCTGCCGGTCTAGAATTTCCCATGTGGATTTTGCCCCAAGCCTGCAGACATTCTGGCCCTGCCTCAATTCCTTCTCATGCAGGCCTGTGAACCTAGGCTAAGAAACATCCAGTGTCAATTACCCGAATCTTACATCAGCCTCTGCCACCCAGCAACACTGACCCAAAGTGGACCCACGAATGTCCTTGAAAGAGTCCAGCCATCTGCCTGCAGCCTCAAGACAGTAAGGCCCCCATGACAGACACTGAAATAAGGACTCTCGACGGGGTAACACCCAGGATGCCAGGAGAGCTGGCTGGGGCCACCCCAATTTGTTGCCAGCTGGCTTTGCTGTTCTTTTCTACAATGGCAAGCGTCATACTAGGCTTCAACAGAGGCGGGCAGAGGAGGCTCGGGCCCAAATCCTATCTTTTGAGGGATTTTATAACAGCTTGCATTTGTCTGGTCTTTTTATCCACTCCCATACATCTCTCCGTAGGAAACATGAGCAGGCTGGGGCTGATGGTGGTAATAATCACAAGCTAGATGTCATGGAGATTTCAGAAACTCTGATGCTGGGAGCTGGGGTGAAGGGCAGGGTTGGGGAGATATGAAGCAGTTTTAGCAGCATTACTTTTTTTTTTTTTTTTTTTTAGACAGAGTCTCACTCTATTACTCTGTTGCCCCGGCTGGAGTACAGTGGTACGATCTAGGCTCAACGCAACCTCTGCCTCCCATGTTCAAGTGATTCTCATTCCTCAGCCTCCTGCGTAGCTGGGATTACAGGCATGTGCCATCACGCCTAATTTTTTTTTAATTTGGTAGAGATGGGGTTTCACCACGTTGTCCAGGCTGGTCTTGAACTCCTGACCTCAAGTGATCCACCCACCCCAGCCTCCCAAAGTGCTGGGATTACAGGCGTGAGCCAGCAGCATTACTTTATTTCTAGCTCACATGAACCTGAAAGGAAGGCAGGTCAGAGTTGGCAATTATCACATAAGGAGCAAGAGGTGACGTGTCTTGCAGAGAATTTGCTTACCCCCATCAGAAGCTCTTCCCAAAAGGCAAAAGTGGGTGGTCTAAGAGTCTTTGAATAACTCTAGCCCCACACTCTTTGGTGCTGTTTGGAGGCAGGACTCACATCACCTCTGAAACAGCTAACAACAATGACTGCGTACTTACAATGTGCCAAGCACAGTGCTAAGTACCATCTTAATTTTCTCAAGTCAGAACTGTGCTATCACCACTTGAAAGATGAGGAGACTGCAGTCCAGAGAGGAGCCAAGCTAACAATCGGGGAACCTAAGTTCTGTGCACTGTTCCAAGCCGGTGACACAAACTAACTTGTTCCATTCTCATAACAACCCCATGACACATGAAGAGTTCTTATCTCCATTTTACCAATGGGAAAACCAAGAACTTGAGAAGTTCAGTAACTTGGCCACAGTCTCATAGCTACTCAGTGATGGGGCTGCCATGAATCCAGGCACACTGGTTCCAGGGCCCACGTCTTTTTTTTTTTTTTTTTTTAATTTTTGAGATGGGGTCTTGCTCTATCTCCCAAGCTGCAGGGCAGTGGTGTGATCTCGGCTCACTGCAACCTCTGCCTCCTGGGTTCAAGTGATTTTCCCACCTCAGCCTCCTGAGTAGCTGGGACTACAGGCGCCCGCCACCACACTTGGCTAATTTTTTTGTATTTTTAGTAGAGACGGGGTTTCACCATGTTGGTCAGGCTGGTATCAAACTCCTGACCTCAGACGATCCACCCACCTCTGCCTCCCAAAGTGCTGGGATTACAGGCGTGCACCACTGCGCCTGGCTGGGACCATGCTCTTAACCACGACACCACAGGGTCTCTTTTAAGTAACCTCCCAAGATCACAAAGCCTTGACCTTGAGAGTCACAGTGTTGCAATTTGCACCCAGCTCTGTCCGGTCCTGAGCCTGGACTCCTACTCTCTCTAATACACCAATCCCCCTTTCGGCCTGCTCAGACCTGCCTGCCTCAGTGCTCCCTACACTGGACATCAAGAGACATCAGACGCAGCCACGCACAGCCCCATGCGGTACAATGAATGGAGCCTATCGCATGGAATGGTGAAGTGGTCCTTCAAAACTTCTGGGCTCCCACAGCCCATGGCCAGTGGCACTTGTCAGGAGGCAGACACTACCAGCAGGATGTGTGTGATGGGGCCCAAGCAAGGGACACGTGACCTTTGAAAAGTGACTATCCATATTCTTTAAGCATGGGCTACATAGTGAGACTTCCTTCCAAAGAATACAGTATGGCGAGGGGGAAAGAAGAATTTAGAGCGAAGAAACCTGACAAACACTTCCGCCCAGTGATCAAGGTCAACAGCAACAGTGATAAACCACGTACCCTGGATAGGATGTGGTGTGTCACTGATGCGGTGTGAAGCAAACAGCTCTCCTGCTCTGCGGCATTCCTCCCATAACCTCCCAAAAACCCACAACCTCGGTCTAATGATGAGAAAAACATCAGATAAATCCTAATTCGGGAACCCTCTACAAAACAGCTGACTGGTATTTCTCAAAACTGTCAAGGTCATCAAAAACAAGGCAAGTTGGAGAAAATTTCACAGCCACCTCCTCCAGGAAGCCTTCCTTCTTCCTGCAGATGCCTGTGACCTGTCCTCTTCCGAAGCCCTCAGCATTGGGTGGCTCTTCATGTTGTTTGCCCTCACTGCTGGACCATGCCACCTGCCCCACTGACATGAGCCCATGAAGCAGCAGCACAGCAAACATCTCTGAGACACCGAGGGTGGCCAGCACCACGTCTTGCAAACAGCAGTGCTTGGTATAGGCTAGGTATCGACAAAGGATTGACCGCAGGACAGCAGAGCCTTCCAGGGGTGTATGGGCGACGACAGGAGAGTCTCCTGGGGGCCTCTGGCCAGTCTAGAGCCCTGCCGCTTGTCTGGAGGCCTGCCTGCCCTGCTCAGGGAAAACCCACACAACCACACAGCACACACCGTAGCAGAGCCCACGCTGCTGTGCTGGAGCCGACAGCGCCTCAGGCCGTGTGACCCAGGAGCGGGAAGCTGGCAGTCCTGGAGGAGTTGCCCTTGGCTCCCTCCAGCTCCAGTGCGGCAAAAGATGTTTTCTTTTCCATTGCGTAAGATGCTTCCAGTGGCGACAAACCCAACACCACAGACAAATGGAAATAAAAGCTCTGTGGATGTGGGTGAAGAGCAGGGTGGCTGTGTCTGCGGAGGGCACAAAGGCAGGCACGTGTGAGCAGCGAGACCGGCCACATGTGAACCCCCAACAAGCAGTGAAGAGAAAAACAAGCTCTGATCAACATCAGAGCCAGCATGTCCCGCCTGGCAGGGCCCCTTCGTTCTTCCTGAGGCCCTTGCTCAGATGTGGTTCTGCGCACTGCTGCTCTAACGGGGCCATCAGGGCAAAACTCATGGGTTTGACCAGCCCAACCCTATCACAGCCATGTCCCCTCTGCAGGGCTGTGACATGGGGCCCAGAAGACAGGCAAGGATGCCAAGTCCTGTAAGCTTCACAGGGCTGGGCATGTGTAAGAGGCTGGGGGTCCAGGTCTGGACATCAGAATGGGCATAAGCTCCGGACTGAGAACTCCAAGGGGCAGGGAGGACACAGATCGCTGGAGAACTTGGAGAACTGGCCTGACCTGTCAGCTCCTCCCTTTCCTTTCCTGTCCAGTGGAGACAGCCACTGTCTTGAAGCTTTTAAGTGGCTGTGTGAAGTGGTCCACGTGAGACGTCAGACACTAACAGGCTTAGAACTGTACAGACACTAATAGGCTGGAAAACTGCACAGAACCTCACCTGTGTGAGTTGACAACCCTGGGCAGCTGGGGGTTGACACACCCTGGCCTTGTAAGGGTCACCTCTGGCTCACTAATTCTACCTTGGGAGCTATCATAGGAAAGAATCCTAATTAGAGAAAATAATCTGTATGCATGTGGATATCTGTCGTATAATTTATGATATTAGAAAAAATAGAAAGCATCTAGCTAGCTGAGAACAGGGAAATGAGAAAGTGAACTGAGGTTCATCTACTCAATAAAACCATTCGAAAAATTTTCAAAGACTGTCATTACACAGAAAATGGGGACGTGAGCCATTAACTGAAAAAATCATGACACAGCTTCATTTGTATAATTTCTTTCATGCTGGGGGGTGGAAATGAAGATTCAATTTCAAATCTTGATCTATAAAAAAGACTCAGAATGATTTGAATATACAGTGTAACTCCTACTTTGCCTAAATTTTTTAAAAGCTACATGTTGGGAATATAATGAAGATAAAGAATTAATAACGATAGACAGGTATGGTGGCTCAAGCCTGTAATCCCAGCACTTTGGGAGGCCAAAGCGGGCAGATCATTTGAGGTCAGGAGTTCGAAACCAGCCTGGCCAATATGGTGAAACCCCATATCTACTAAAAATACAAAAAAAAATTAGCCAGGCATGGTGGCGGGCGCCTGTAATCTCATCTACTCAGGAGGCTGAGGCAGGAGAATCATTTGAATCCAGGAAGTGGAGGTTGCAGTGAGCCGAGATCGTGCCACTGCACTCCAGCCTGGGCGACAGAGGGAGACTTTGTCTAAAAAAAACAACAAAAAAAAAGTAAGCATACTTTAAAAGCAGTTTAGATACAGAAGGATGACCCTCCTGCTATAGAAGGGAAAGCGAGAGGACACAGATCAAGAATCTTGATTTCCAGGGCAAACACTAGACAGGACCTCCAGGAGGAACTCAGAGGAGCCCAGGTTTTCCTGACCCACCCCTCCTGGGTGAGACCAAGGGTTCAGGCTCCACCCATACTCCATTCTCATTTTGCTGGAGAAAAATAAACGCTATGAAATGGAATAGCCTAAGTAGCAAGAATGCAGCAATTACGCCACCACAAAACCATCAACCAAAGCACAAAACAACACTCATTTCTATGATTAAAAAACAATGGATGCAAAAAAGGCAGCAGTTAAGAATCATGACAAACTCAAGACAGCACGAATGATGTCTGGAAACAAAGTGTCCTTCCAAAAATAGCAGGAATTCCAAATGATCTGGGCAGGAGCTCCCCAGGGCTGCCAAGTGTGCCAGGCCAGACTTCCCGGCAGGACACGCCCCAGACACCACAGGAAACTCAAGGACCGCTCATTTCATTTTATGACTATCAAATTTTAGTAACTCCTAATAACTCTTTTCTTAGGAAGAGGCTTTGGGGCACACATAAAAATGAATTGCTGCTGGACACGGTGGCTCACGCCTGTCATCCCAGCACTTTGGGAGGCTGAGGTGGGTGGAGGTCGGGAGTTTGAGACCAGCCTGACCAACATGGAGAAATCCCCGTCTCTACTAAAAATATAAAATTAGCCGGGTGTGGTGGCGCATGCCTGTAATCCCAGCTACTCAGGAGGCTGAGGCAGGAGACTTGCTTGAACACGGGAGGCAGAGGTTGCAGTGAGCCAAGATCACACCACTGCACTCCAACCTGGGCAACGAGAGCGAAACTCTGCCAAAAAAAAAAAAAGAATTGCTTGGAAGCACATTATCACTCCCCTAAAGAACCCCAGAAAAGACAGGGTGTTTGGTCGGCTGGAGGCACATCTAAAATAACTCCTTCCCCAACTCCTGATGCACGCCCCTCGCAGGGCGGGGCCCACACCTGGAGGGACACCTGGAGGGACAGCGATGGAGGGACACCTGGAAGGACACCTGGAGGGACACCGATGATGCGTCCATTTACTGCATTGACTGCAAAGCTCTGGCCAAAGGCTTTTCTCTGCAGACACCACCACCCCCCTGAGCTGTGCCAGGCTCTTGGACAGGGCTAAGTCAGAGAGGGCCAGAGCACCTTCCTGGCATAATTCTCACGCTCTCCCAGAACAGCCTGAGAGTCCCTAACTCTTGTTATCGGTCCCTGCACAATTCATTGCCGGGCTGTCCTAGAGCTGGAGGAAGAAGAATTTTCTCTTCCCTGACAAACCACAAGGAGCTGTATTTCACCTCCCTCTGGGTACTCCAAAGCATAACCCCGCCTACGTGATGGGCAGGGACCTAACAGCTGACAGAGGGAAAGAGGCAGGAGGGAGGGAGGTGAAGGGAGGGCAGGGATGCCTCCCCCTGGCTCCCTAGGACTACAGAAACCCCTAGGTGGGGATTCCTACAAGTCCTGGGCTCTTCAGAATGCAAGTTGAAATAGCTCACTGCTGCGGCCCCTCATTTTACAGTCGGGGAAACTGGTGAGGCCAAGAGAGACAGAGTGGCTCAGCCCTAGGCACGTAGGTGGCTAATGACGGAGCTGTGAGCAACACCTCCACCGGTCTGCCTGCTAGAATCTAGAACAGAACCACGTCCTTCTCAAGCCTGAGCCACCCACAGCTCCTGCACTGGGCTGTCCAGAGAGGTCACGTGCAGGGCACCTGATGGGGTAGAAGTAACTATGTGGAGAAGCAGGTTCCAATCCTGGCTCTGCCACTTAAAAGGCTATATAACCCTGGGCAGGTCTTGCAACTCCTCAGCCTTACCTGTAACCCCACAGGACGGGTAGAAGGGTTGGGTGGAGCTGATGGAGCTGAACCTGGGTCACTGCAAAGGATCACCAATGCTAGTTCTTTGCCCTAGGCCCTGTTGGTGAGCTCGTCTCTTCTGTTCTTCAGACTCCTGCCCAGTGGAGCCCCCTGAGCCCTTGCCTCACAACAAAGCGGACACTCAGAGGCCTCCAGGGTGCTGGAACTTGCCTGCAAAGTCCCAGCCAGAATGCATGGGCTTGTTTTTCTCTGTGCCAGGACAACCTCCCAACAGGAATGGAGCTTCAACTCTCAACTCCTGAGTCCCTGGTTCACCAGGCACCTTCTTTTTCACTTCTGGTCTGCTGGAGGAGCAGGCCTCCACCATATGGCCCACTGTCCCCTGGGCTACCAGGACCTGCACGGTCTGGAAACTGCTGGAAAACTCGACCAGCCACAGTTCAGATAACTGCTACCCCAAGGCCCCAAACACCCCTTCTCACCATTAAGAGGCTCAGGACATGGCTCACCATGGCCAGAAACTGGTTGATATGGTTTGGCTGTGTCCCACCCAAATCTCACCTTGAATTGTAGTTCCCATAATCCCCACATGTGGTGGGGGGGGGGGGGACCTGGTAGGAGGTAATTTAATCATGGGAGGGCAGTTATCCTCATGCTCTTCTCATGCTAGTGAGTTCTCATGAGACCCAACGGTTTTATAATGGGCTTTTCCCCTTTTTGCTTGGCACTTCTCCTTGCTGCCGCTATGTGAAGAAGGACATGTTTGTAAGTTTCCTGAGGCCTCCCCAGCCATGCTGAACTGTGAGTCTATTAAACCTCTTTCCTTTATAAATCACCCAGTCTCAGGTATGTCTTCATGAACAGCATGAGAACAGATTAACACACTGGTCAATATCTAGGGCTCCAGAACCCATCAAGGATCGCTGTAGGGAGATCCCAGAAACCAGAGACATTCCAGGAGTTAGACCCTCCAAGGCTTCTAGTCCAAGCATGACCAGACCTGCCAGAAATTCCACAGAAGCTGGACCTATCACACACGGGATGATGCATCTCTCTTTCCTGGAGACAGACGCCCAGAAAATCCTTTTAATTGCGCATCAGAGTTTCTTCAGAAGTCCTACATGGTCATAATTTGCACCTCTCACATCTAGATTTGCTATTTTAAAATCAGGTAAGTACAGATTCAAACTAGACAGAACAAGATCATAAATTGGGATGGAGGATCATCTAAACCAACCTACCATTTTTCAGATGAGCACACACAGTATGGGGGTTGAGCAGTGGGGAAGGAAGGGGGCGAGTGCAAGGGGCAGAGTCCAGGCCAGAGCCCAGAGACCCCCCTGTGTCCTCATAAATGGACCCTGGGAGCTAGGCAACCAAGGCCCTGCCCTTGATTCTTGGTGTAGGAAGCTCGGTGATACAAAGGGCTTGGTTTGGCTGCCTCGTCCACTCTCCCATGTTCAGTGGAGCTCTTCTCTCTGATACAGGGCCTGGGCAGTGTTGGAACCAGGGAAATGGATGCAAAAGTCAGACACCCAGGGGCTGTTGCTCCTGGAAGCCCAGGTTACCTTTGGGCATGATCTGATGCATGGCGACCGAGAGGAAGAAGATGGAGTCACTGTAGTAGGTTCCCGAGCCAGCACTGAAGTGCTTCTGCATGGCCTCCACGATGGGGAAGAGCTTATCCGTCAGCACAGCAACGTCGTGGAAGATGACCTGCAGCAGATGCAAAAAAAACCAAGGCTCAGCAAACCAGTTCTCACTGCAAGCTCAACACCCAACACACACCTGGGCCCACAGAGGCAGAGGCAGACAGTGCCTCTCCAGGGTCCACAGCAGGGGATGGGGCTGGGGGTAGCAACGGAGAGTTAAGGAAACGAGAAATAACCAGGAGTCAGAACTGTGGCCTCACTAAGGAGGTGGAGAGTCTGTGTGAGGGGTGGCATGCAGGCATGCATGTATGGGCTGTGCAGTGGAAGAGAACTGGGAGGACAGGAAATGGAAACAGCCCCTAGTCTGCCTCCTGCTTTTGAACTTGAAGCTGGGCCACCCTGAAGGTAGCTCTGTGCCCAGCGACTGGAAACCACGTGAGAGTGTGTGATCCTTATCACACTGCATGGCTAACACTGCTCCAGACATCGCCACCTCCTCATGGCCACTACGTCTGTTCCATAGGCCAGTCCGATGCTCCAGCTCTACCTCCCTCATCCAACAGTGTGAACAAGGAGAGGGTCTGGCCACTGGAAAATGGAACCTGGAAACTGCTCAGTGCTGCAGTAAACTCACACTCAACCAGCATTTCTTGAGTATCACTGACACTTTGGAGGCACTGTAAGAAGAATAAGGAATAACCAGGTACACTTTCCCCAAAGCATTTAGAAGTCTAGAGGTATCATCAGCTATGGCAGAGCTTTGCAATTTATGAAACACTCACATACCCACAACTGATCCCCATGACAACCCAGGGCTTGTGAGGCAGACATCACTATTATAGCCTCCAAATGACAAATAAGGACGCAGACACTGACAGGTTACACTTGCACCAAGTCACACAGATAATAAATGCAGAGTCAGAACTTGACCCTGGCCTCCAGATTCTCAGCCCCACACTCTTTCCACCATAAACGCATCGTCATTCCTTAACAGCAACCAACAAAAGATGAAGACATCAGCTCAACCTGCGATCAGAGCAGACAAGAGTACTAATGGGATCCTGAGCTGGATTTCCTTGTCTAACACTATCCAGAAGATGAGAAGTTACGGCCCATACGTAGCCCCAGCTTCACACGTGATACCCGATGACCATGCACTCATCCCACACGTCTTGCAAGTTTTTCCTGTTGCTCCACGTGCCCCCACAGGATCTAGATCATTCTATGACACACAGGAGGCACTCAAGCCAGAAGGCTGGGTGTTCCTCCACCTTCTTCCTCAGTGGCCCTAAGAGTTCTGCAAGCGCCACCTCCGGCCACCATCTTCTCTGGTAGGTGACAGGAAAAACCTGCCACACTGCTTTCTAGCTGCTCAATCACCACCTCATCAACTCCCAAGAGCCCCACCTGAACGGGCGCCAGAAGCAAAAGGCAAAGTCACATGAACCCCTGCCTGCCCTGTTTACACTGTCACTTGCCCTGCCAGCAGAACACACAGCTGCGAGTGGTGCCCATGAAGCTCTCCAATAGGTGGGCTCCCCTCCATCACTCACCTTTGCGCTTTCCCTCCACCTGCCCTTCCAGTCTCACAGGGCTGCCTGCACTACCTGCACTTCCAGAGCCACTGGTTGCCGCGGCCCTGTAAACCATCCTGCCAGCTCTTCCCTACTGTTGCTTCTGCTTTTGGCCTATATTCCCGCCCCCCCATTTTTTTTTTTGAGATGGAGTCTCCCTCTGTCACCCAGGCTGGAGTGCAGTGGTGCAATCTCGGCTCACTGCAACCACCTCCCGGGTTCAAGCGATTCTCCTGCCTCAGCCTCCCGAGTAGCTGGGACTATAGATGCGTGCCACTACCCCCGGCTAATTTTTTGTATTTTTAGTAGAGACAGTGTTTCACCGTGTTAGCCAGGATGGTCTCGATCTCCTGACCTCACGATGCACCCGCCTCGGTCTCCCAAAGTGC
Organism: Rhinopithecus bieti; assembly: GCF_001698545.2. NCBI lineage: Eukaryota > Metazoa > Chordata > Mammalia > Primates > Cercopithecidae > Rhinopithecus > Rhinopithecus bieti. Next base: position 8,922,351 of record NW_016805666.1, read on the forward strand.
TGGGATTACAGGCGTGAGCCACCACACCCCGCCTATTTCCCTTATGTCTTATATGTGTATCTCTTTTTTTCTTTTTTGGAGACAGAGTTTCGCTCTTGTTGCACAGGCTGGAGTGCAGTGGCACAGTCTTGGCTCACTGCAATCTCTGCTTCCCAGGTTCAAGTGATTCTCCTGCCTCAGCCTCCCAAGTAGCTGGGATTACAGGCGCCCACCACCACAACTGGCTAATTTTTGTGTTTTTAGTAGAGATGGGGTTTCACCATGTTGACCAGGCTGGTCTCGAACTCCTGACCTCAGATGATCCACCCACCTCAGCCTCCCAAAGTGCTGGGGTAACAGACATGAGCCACGGCGCCTGGCCTGTATCTCTTATACATAGCTTATTTCTCTTATATTTCTTTTTAACATACATTTTTCTTAGTTCACCTTTCCTTTTATTCCTGGGTCTCTTTTAACTAAACTTAGAAAACTTTGTTACTATTTTTTTATTTTAATTTTGTGGATACAGAGTATGTGTATATATTTATGGAGTATATGAGATATTTTCATACAAACATACAACGCATAATAATCACATCAAGGTAAGTGAGGTATCCATCACCTCAAGCATTTATCCTTTGTGTTACAAACAATCCAATTATTTTAGTTATTTGAAAATGTATAAACTATTTTTTACTGTAGTCATTCTATTGTGCTAGCAAATACTAGGTCTTACTCATTCTTTTCACATATTTTTTGTATCCATTAACCATCTCCTCCTCCCCCAACTCACTCCACTACTCTTCCCGGCCTCTGACAACCATCATTCTAATCTCTTATCTCCATGAGTTTAACTGTTTTAATTTTTACCTCCCACAAATAAGAATACACAAAGTTTGTCTTTCTGTGCCTGGCTTATGCCACTTAACAAAATGACCTCTGGTTCTATCACTGTTGTTGCAAATGACAGGATCTCATTCTTATTTATGGCTGAATAGTACTCCACTGTGTATATGTACTGTTTTCTTTTTCCATTCATCAGCTGATGGAACCTTAGGCTGCTCCCAAATCCCAGCTCTTGTGAACAGTGCTGCAATAAACATGGGGGTGCAGGTATCTCTTCAATATATTGACTTCCTTCCTTTTGGGTATAGATCTAGCAGTGGGATTCCTGGATCATATGGTAGCTCCATTTTCAGTTTTTTGAGGAATCGCCAATCTATTCTCCACAGTGATTGTACTAACTTACATTCCCACTAACAGTATATGAAGATTCCCTTTTCTCTACATCCTCACCCAGCATTTTTTTATTGTCTGTCTTTTGGATAAAAACCACTTTAACTAGAGTGAGATGATATCTCATTGCAGGTTTGGTTTGCATTTTTCTCATGATCAATGATGCTGAGCACCTTTTCATATACCTGTTTGCCATTTGTATGTCTTCTCTGGAGAAACATGTATTCAGATATATTGCCCAATTTTTAATTAGATTAAATTAGTTAAATTTTTTTCCTACAGGGTTGTTTGAGGCCCTTATATATTCTGGTTATTAATCCCTTGTCAGGTAGACAGTTTGCAAGTATTTTCTCCCATTTTCTGGGCTCTCTCTTCACTTTGCTGGTTGTTTCCTTCACTGTGCAGAAGCTTCTCAACTGGATGTGATCCCATTTGTCCATTTTTACTTTGATTGCCTATGCCTGTGGTGTATTACGCAAGAAATCTTTGCCAAGTCCAATGTCCTGGAGAGTTTCCCCCAATGTTTTCTTTTGGTAGTTTCATAATTTGAGGTCTTAGATTTAAGTCTTTAATCCACTTTGATGTGATTTTTTTATATGGCAAGAGAGAGAGGGCTAGATGCATTCTTCTGCATAAGGTTATCCAGTTTTCCCAGCTCCATGTATTAAACAGATGGTCTTTTCCCCAGTGTATGTTCTTGGAACCGTTGTCAAATATGAGTTCATTGTAGATGTATGGATTTGTTCCTGGGTTCTCTATCCTGTTGCATTGGTCTGCATGTCTGTTTTTATGCCACAACCATGCTGTTTTGGTTACTATAACTCTGTAGTACAATTTGAAGTCATGTCATGTAATTCCGCCAGTTTTGTTCTTTCTGCTCAAGATAGCTTTGGCTATTCTAGGTCTCTTGTGGTTCCATATAAATTTCAGGATTTTTTTCCTATTTCTGTGAAGAATGTCATTGGTATTTTGATTGGGATTGCATTGAATCTGTAGATTGCTTTGGGTAGTATGTACAGTTTAACAATATCAGTTCTTCCAATCCATGAATATGGCATATCTTTCCATTTCTTGGTGTCCTCTTCAGTTTCTTCCATCAGTGTTTTATTGTTTTCATCCTAGAGAGCTTTCACTTGTTTGGTTAATTCCTAGGTATTTTATTTTACTTGTAGCAATTATAAATGGAATTACTTTCTTGATTTCTTTTTCAGACTGTTCGCTGTTGGCATATAGAAATGCTAATGATTTTTGTATGTTGAATTTCTATCCTGCAACTTTACTAAATGTATTGATTAGTTCTAATAGTTTCTTGGTGGAGTCTTTAGTTTTTTCCAAATATAAGGTCATATCATCTGCAAACAAGGACAATTTGACTTCTCCCTTTCCCATGTGGACACCCTTTATGTTGTTGTCTTGTCTGATTGCTCTAGCTAGGATTTCCAGTACTATGTTGCTACTCAGCATAGTGGGCACCCTTGTTATTTCAGATCTTAGAGGAAAGGCTTTCAGTTTTCCCCATTCAGTATGATATTCGCTGTGGGTCTGCTGCATATGGCTTTTATTATATTGAGGTATGTTCCCTCTATACTCAGTTTTTTGAGGATTTTTATCATTAAGGGATGTTGAATTTTATCGAATGCTTTATCAGCATCAACTGAAATGATCATATGGTTTTTCCCTTCATTTAGTTGCTATGATGTATTACACTGATCGGTTTGTGTATGTTGAACCATTCTTGTATCCCTGGGATAAATTCCACTTGGTCATGATGAATAATTTTTTTAAAATGTACTGCTGACTTTGGTTTGTTAGCATTTTGTTGAGAATGTTTGCATCAGTGTTCATCAGGGATACTAGCCTGTAGTTTTCTTTTACTGATGTGTCTGTCTGGTTTTGGGTATCAGGGTAATTCTGGCCTCATAAAATAAGTTTGGAAGTATCCCCTCCTCCTCTATTTTTCAGAATAGTTTGAGTAGGGTTGGTATTATATCTTCTTTAAATGGTAGAACTCAGCAGTGAAGCCATTGCGTCCTTGACTTTTCTTTGCTGGGAGACTTTTTATTATGGCTTTGATCTCGTTATTTGTTATTGGTCTACTTGGGTTTTGGATTTCTTCATGATTCTATCTTAGTAGGTTGTATATGTCTAGAAACTTACCCATTTCTTCTAGGTTTTCCAATTTATCGGTATATAGTTGTTCACAGTAGCCACTAATGATCCTTTGAATATCTGCAGCATCGATTGCAGTATCTCCATTTTCATCTCTGATTTTATTGATTTGGGCCTTCTCTCTTTTTGTTCTTAGTCTGGCTAAAAGTTTGCCAATTTTGTTTATCTTTTCAAAATACCAAAAAAACAACTTTTCATTTCATTGATCTTTTGTATTGTTTTGTTTCAATTTCATGTATTTCTGCTCTAATTTTTATTATTTATTTTCTTCTACTAACTTTGGGTTTGGTTTGCTGTTGCTTTTCTAGTTCTAAGACGCATCATTAGGTGGTTTATTTGAACTTTTTCTTCTTTTTCGATGTAGGCATTTATAGCCATAAACTTCTCTTAGGACTGTTTTGCTGTATTTCATAGGTTTTCGTATGTCGTGTTTCTATTATCATTTGTTTCAAGAAATTTTTCAATTTCTTTCTTAATCTCTTCATTGACCCACTGGTCATTCAGAGGCATATTGTTCAGTTTCCATGTGTTTGTACAGTTTCCAAAATTCCTCGTTATTAATTTCTAGTTTTATTCCATTGTAGTCAGAGAAGACACTTGACATTATTTCAGTTTCTTGGAATGTTTTAAGACTTGTTTTGCAACCTAGCATATGGTCTATCCTTGAGAATGATTCATGTGCTGAGCAGAAGAATGTGTATTCTGTAACTATGGAATGAAACGTTCTGTAAGTATCTATTAAGTCCATTTCGTCTATGGTACAGATCAAGTCTGATGTTTCCTTGTTGATTTTCTGTCTGGATGATCTGTCCAATGCTGAAAGTGGGGTGTTGAGGTCTCCAGCTATCGTTGTATTGGGGTCCACCTCCATCTCTCACTCTTGATAATATTTGCTTTACATATCTGAGTGCACCAATGTTGGATGCATATATAACTACTTTATCCTTTTGCTAAATTGACCCCTTATCATTATACAATAAACTTCTTTGTCTCTTTTTAAATTTTTTTCTTGAAATCGATTTATCTGATATAAACATAGCTACTTCTGCTCCTTTTTGGTTTCCATTGGCATGAAATATCTTTCGCCATCCCTTTATTTTCAGTCTATATGTGTTTTTATAAATGAAGTGTGTTTCTTGTAGGCAACAGATGATTGGGTCTTAAAAAAAAACTATTCATTCCCTCTTTTTCTTTTGATTGGAGAGTTTAGTCCATTTACATTCAATGTTATTATTGATTAAGTAAGGACTTACTCCCGCCATTTTGTTATCTGTTTTCTGGCTGTTTTCTGGTCTTCTCTTCCTTCTTTCCTTCCTTCCTGTCTTCCTTTTAGTAAAGGTGTTTTTCTCTGGTGTCATGTTTTATTTTCATGCTTTTACTTTTCATATCCATTGTATGTTTTAGACTTGAGGTTGCCATGAGATTTGCAAATAATATTTTATAACACATCATTTTAAACTGATGACAAATTAACACTGATGATATAAACAAACATACTAAAAAACAAGCAAAAAGAAAACTAAAAAAAACTCTATACTTTAACTTCATCTCCCCACTTTTAACTTTTTGTTGTTTCTATTTACATCTTGCTGTACTGTCTATGTCTTGAAAAGTTATTATTTTTGATTTGTCTTTTCATCTTTGTACTTAAGAGATGAGAAGTACACACATTGCAATTACAGTGTTTTCACAGTCTGTGTTTTCTCTGCACTTACTATTACCAGTGAGCTTTTCATCTGCAGATGATTTCTCATTGCTCATTAACATCCTTTTATTTCAGACTGAAGAAATCCCTTTAGTATTTCTTATATGATAGGTCTGGTATTGATGAAATCCATCAGCTTTTGTTTGTCTGGGTACATCTTTATTTCTCCGTCATGTCTGACTTTTTTTTTTTTTTTTTTTGAGACGGAGTCTCGCTCTGTCACCCAGGCTGGAGCACAGTGGCATGATCTTGGCTCACTGCAAGCTCCGCCTCCCGGGTTCACGCCATTCTCCTGCCTCAGCCTCCCGAGTAGCTGGGATTATAGGCGCCTGCAACCATGCCTGGCTAATTTTTGTGTTTTTAGTAAAGACGGGGTTTCACCGTCTTGGCCAGGCTGGTCTCGAACTCCTGACCTCAAGTGATCCACCCACCTCAGCCTCCCAAAGTGCTGGGATTACAGGCATGAGCCACCACACCCAGCCTGAAGGATATTTTTGCCATATATGCTATTTAAGTTTTTTCCCTTCAACGCTTTAAGTATGTCATGCCACTCTCTCCTGGCCTGTAAGGTTTTCACCAAAAAGTCTGCTGCCAGATGTACTGGAGCTCTATTTTATGTTGTTTATCTTGCTACTTTTAGGATCCTTTCTTTATTCTTGACTTTTGAGAGTTTGATATTAAATGTCTTGAGGTAGACGTCTTTGGGTTAAATATGCTTGGTGTTCCATAACCGTCCTGTACTTGAATATTTATATCTTTCTCTAGGTTTGGGAAGTTCTCTGTTATTATCCCTTTAAATAAACTTTCTATGGCTGTCTCTCTCCCTACCTCCTCTTTAAAGCCAGTAACTCTTAGGTTTGCCCCAGTGAAGCTATTTTCCAGATCTCGTAGGCATGCTTCATTCTTTTTTACTCTTTCTTTTGTCTCCTCTGACTGTTCTTGCTTGCTTGCTTTTCTTGCTTTCTTGCTTTCTTTTTTTGAGACAGGATCTGGCTCTGTCATCCAGGCTGGAGTGCAGTGGTGCAATCTTGCCTCATTGCAACCTCTGCCTCCCAGGCTCAAGCCATCCTCCCACCTCTCACTTTGTATTTTCAAATAGCCTCTTAAAACTTACTCTATCATTCTTCTACTTGATTAATTCTACTATTAGGAGATTCTGATGCATTCTTCAGTATGTCAATTGCATTTTTCAGCTCCAGAATTTCTGCTTGACTGTTTTTAATTATTTCAATTTGTTATCCTGATAGGATTCTGAATTCCTTCTCTGTGCTATCTTGAATTTCTTTGAGTTTACTCAAGACAGCTATTTTGAATTCTCTGTCTGAAAGATCACATATCTCTGTTTCTCCAAGACTGGCCCCTGGTGCCTTATTTAGTTCATTTGGTGAGGTCCTATTTTCCTGGACGGTCTTGATGCTAGTGGATGTTTGTAGGTGTCTGGCCATTGAAGAGTTAGGTATTTATTGTAGTCTTTGCAGTCTGGGTTTGTTTGTACTTATCCTTCTTGGGAAGGCTTTCCAGGTATTCAAAGGACTTGGGTGTTGTGATCTAAGTTTTTGGTCACTGCAGCTGTATCTGTATTACGGGGCATCCCAAGCCCAGCAATGCTGTGGTCCTTGCAGATTCGTAGACGTACCACCTTGATGGTCTTAGATCACATCTGGAAGAATTATCTGAATTACCAGGCAGAGACTCTTGTTCTTTTCCCTGATTATCGCCCAGATGAATGTGAGGAGGGTGAATGGTGGTGGCTTCTATTTGGCCATGTTGCTCCACCTCAGGCCTAAACTTAAAAAAACTTTTATACCACATTGGTCCTCATCATTCTGTAAAACTTGTTTTATGTAACACTTTAAATCTGTCTCATTATAAAAGCCTTTTTTAAAATATCTTCATGTGGCCGGGCACGGTGGCTCACGCCTCTAATCCCAGCACTTTGGGAGGCCGAGGCAGGCAGATCACAAGGTCACGAGATCGAGACCACGGTGAAACCCCATCTCTACTAAAAATACAAAAAATTAGCCAGGCGTGGTGGCGGGCGCCTGTGGTCCCAGCTACTAGGGAGGCTGAGGCAGGAGAATGGCGTGAACCCAGGAGGCGGAGCTTGCAGTGAGCCGAGATCGCGCCATTGCACTCCAGCCTGGTGGACAGAGTGAGACTCCGTCTCAAAAAAATAAATAAATAAAATAAAATATCTTCACATTTCTCTTCTAATGTACTGGTTTCCTTTATCCTTTTCTGGCTGNGCCCAGGCTGGAGTGCAGTGGCCGGATCTCAGCTCACTGCAAGCTCTGCCTCCCGGGTTTATGCCATTCTCCTGCCTCAGCCTCCCGAGTAGCTGGGACTACAGGCGCCCGCCACCTCGCCCGGCTAGTTTTTGTATTTTTTAGTAGAGATGGGGTTTCACCATGTTAGCCAGGATGGTCTCGATCTCCTGACCTCGTGATCCGCCCATCTCGGCCTCCCAAAGTGCTGGGATTACAGGCTTGAGCCACCGCGCCCGGCCTGTTTTTTAATACTTTTTTAATTCAGACCAGTTCCTGCTATTTCCCAACAGAAATCTCAAATTATGTTTCTCATTCCCACACCTCCTCCACTTCCTGTCACCCCCGCCCCTGCGACCTCTCTGACAGGTTTTCCTACCTCCTGCCTTCCCCACTCCCCATTCCAGCTTCTGTTACACTTCCAGAATTGCTTTCCAAATAGAAAAATTCATTTTTCTCTCTCCTTGGCTTCAAGACCTCCAATGACTCTTCGCTCCGTTAGTTACAGTCCAAATCCTCTAGCAAGGCTTATAAGCCCCTGCAATAGTGGCTCTGGCTACATCTCCTGCCCTCCCTGCCTCTTGTGACTGGGCAGCACTGAACCAGGCAGTCTCCCATCTACTGGCCACACCTGTAAGACTGACATCCTTGTACACCTGTACTTGCTCTACCCACTTGCCTTCTTGGCTCAGGGTCTGTAATTACCTCTCCCAGCCCCCATGTGCCTGGTAAGATCCTATCCGGTTTTCCAATCCTCCCCCCCAGCCTTCCCACAGCCTTCCACAATTCACCATGCCCTTCCTAAACCCCATGTCGCATGGGGCTCCACTTACCCCGTCTGACTCACTTTACAGGGCTGTGTTTCTCTGTCTGCTGCATGGGGCACTCCTTGTAGCCAGAGGCCATGACTGCTCTGTGCCCTGTATCCAGCCACTGGCCACATGACAGGCCATCTATACATCCACACAGGTTTGCTAAACTAAGTGAACTGCACTTTGGGCAAGTAACTAAGCCTCTCTGAGCCCCAGTTTCTTCGTGGGTAATACAGGACTGACAACAAGTACTTCCTGTGGTGTCTGTCAGGGCTATCTGGAACACACACTCAGCCCAGGCCTTACCACACTGTGCTTATTCCTAAGTGTTAGTATGGAGCCTTCTCCCAGTCCCCTAAATGCCCTCTCCCCACAGATCAGTTTTCTCTCCTAAGCCAGCTTTTCCCTCTGAGCCTCGTTACACCTCCAAATCATCCCTATTCGTTGGAATTACACAGGAAGCTGGAAGCTGACAAGAGGGTTCTTGCAGAAGGGAAGGCCTCTGTATTCACTAAGCAGGAAGAGGAAGAACGGGTCTGCGCAGGCAGACATGCAGAGCAGGGCTGCTGCAGCCAAACTAAGGGAGATGAAGAGCTGTCCTCAGCCAGCTCACTCCCTACTGGCCCTGTCTCACCCCAAAGCTTCACAGGAGACAACTGCATCCCATCAGCATTAATAGACTTACGAGGACAAACTGTACTCAGCACATTGTTCCAAACGCTGGGCTGGCAAGCCTGCACCCATGAATATTTCATATAATAAATCTGCTTAAAAATAAATGAGTATGTTTCATGGAATAAACTTTATGCAGCAAGAGGCAAACCACAGACACAGCAAGTGTGAATCAAAATACCCAGGCCTCCCGAAGACGAAAACAGTTTTGCAAACTAACCTTCCCAAGGACGGGCTAGCTTCTGCCATACTCCGGGGCCCTTTGCCCAGACTAGGAGCTGATGCCTGGCAGTGGGGCAGGGAGTAGCAAAGCAAGAGTGAAGAGAGGAAATGAGAAGCACAGGGCAGAGAAAAGCCCACCCCTTCGTCCTCCCCTCCTCCCTTTCAAGTTCCCCATCTCGAGAGGTGCAGGAAGAACATACAACCTGGGAATCCAGGAATATAAGATGACTCCCATGCTGAAGGCAACCGGCCAATGAGAAGAACCAAAACAATGCTTAACGCCAACCTGGAATATATGATTTTTAGGAATGTAGACAAAAACGTCCGATCACGATTTGTAGGTTTTGTTAATTTGTTTACATACACATACTAAAAATCCTGTTGATTATAAAATACTATTTTTCCCACACCTAGCTTACAAAATAATTTCTCTTCAAACCCTTCGTGTGCATCAACAGCAATGCCTTTATGAAGCCTAGAGTCGAGCTGAGTCACCCAGAGCACATCCTCCTCACCAGCTGTTTAGGGTGTGTTGGATACAGTTCCCTGTGATTTTATGTAGAATGTTGGCATCAGAAATGTCACCCCAACCCACAAGAACCCACGTTCATATCATGAAGGCAGTTGGGTGCTGTTTTTAATCACCTAATGACATTTCTCATAGTAGGGTTCTTCACCAGCCTATAATCATATATTTGCAACCATTCACCAACCTTCAGGAATATCCCGCCCCAGAAATATCCTGCCCCAGAAATAATGATTAAATCTGTGTTAAATTTCTTTGTCTACTTTTATTTTTAATTAATTCTGCATCCAAATTCAGTAATGACTGAGCTTTCTTTTTAGGCAAAGGTGTCCTCAAACAGTACTTCGTTGTTCAAACTAAAATATGTCACCGAGAAACTGCTGTGTGATACAAAAGACCTTGGAAAGGCCCTTTCGAAAGGGTCAGTGTGGGGAGGAGGGGAAAGAGCTGAAGCTTGCCTCATATTCCACATGCACAGCAAACTCAACACTTGTGATGCAGAGAGGCTGAAGCACCAGTCATGGCAGAGCCTGCTGCCAGGCAGAAGCAGGCATCTTTGCCACCCAGCCCTGTGCTCGCTGGCACTGAGATGCCTGACAGCCAGGCCACCGCTCCTGTAAACACACCCTGGGGACATAAACTCAGGCCAAGCCTTTAGCTCCATTTAGTGGAGAAAATTCATTTGATCATTTGGCCTGCCCCACTGGGAGTCCAGTGGCAGCCACACTCCCGAGCCAAGAAGGCAAGTGGCAAGGGCTGGCCCCAAGCATGGAAAGATGCCAGGTTTCCAGGAAAGCCCAAGGCCTGCTTAAAGAACAGCCACTCCTCTGGCCACAGACAGCAATGCCACAGGTCGGCCAGAGGCCAGGGGTTTGCCCATCTCCTCCCCGTGCTCATCCAGAGACCATCCTCCAGCACAGCTACTGGAGGGAAGGTGATGGCACAAAGGTCAGGCACACTCTACTCAAGTCCAGCAATCCTGGTGCCCCTGCCACGGCTGAATCCACCTCCTGCAGGAACCACAGATAGGTTTCAACTTGTCCTGAGCGGCTGCCTGGAGCACAGGCAGGAAGGATTCTGCAACAACATCTGGACTCCGCGAGAAGGTGTGCCATCAGCAGAAATGTCCACCAGTGGGCTGGCCAGCTCGCCTCCCACGTAGTTATCATCCAAGCTCAGTGGGCGCAACGTTTAGGCCGGAATCACCTCAAAGATGAGGAGTCGGTGCCTCCTGAGACTCAAGAATGAACTCATTATGAAAAGCACGGTCTGGGGTTCAGATGCTCAGATGCCACCTAGTCACCTGGCAACCCTGGTCCAACTACTTCAACACCCTAACTCCTCCACACAGCGGGAGTCATGTGACTGTCTCCCAGGGCTCTCAGGAGAAACATAATGGGAGCTGAATAAAGGACAGCTGACACCGCCATTACTCCGTTCCAACAGTTGGGAAGTTTTTTCCACACAAGAACACCTAGACTAGAGAAAAGAAGACATTCTGTATTTACACAGTGCCAAGATACTGTAGGCACTAATAAAAGCTAACTGGTAAAGGCAGGTGCAGTGGCTCACACCTGTAATCCCAGCACTTTGGGAGGCTGAGGCAGGTGGATGGCCTGAGCTCAGGAATTCCAGATCAGCCTGGGAAATATGGTGAAACTCCATCTCTACCAAAAATACAAAAAATTAGCCAGGCGTGGGTAGTGCAACACAGGAGGCTGAGGTGGGAGAATCACTTGAGCCCGGGAGGTAGAGTGTGCCATGAGCCAAGATCTCCCCACTGCACTCCAGCCTGCTGGGTGACAGAGTGAGACCCAGTCTCAAAAACAGCTACCGCAATGCTCCACTGGAAGGTAGTTCCAGGCCCTTCCTCCTGCCACATTCAGCCCACATCTGGATCCCACCTCTGCTGGGGGCTGCCCAGGGCCCACCTAGAAGGTTCCTTCCACACTCTTCATGCTTAGCATGGAGTACCTATTTGCAAAACATGCTTCAAAAGTCACTAAAACAGGCCGGGCACAGTGGCTCAAGCCTGTAATCCCAGCACTTTGGGAGGCCGAGGTGGGTGCATCACCTGAAATCAGGAGTTTGAGACCAGCCTGGCCAATGTCTCTACTAAAAATACAAAAATTAGCCGGGTGTGGTGGCACATGCCTGTAATCCCAGCTACTAGGGAGGCTGAGGCAGGAGAATCGCTTGAACCTGGGAGGCAGAGATTGCAGTGAACCGAGATCGTGCCACTGCACTCCAGCTTGGGCAACAGAGCGAGACTCTGTCTCAAAAGGAAAAAAAAAAAGTCACTAAAATGATCCAAACCTATAGGTAGATCAAACACAATTCTGAAATGAAGAGGTCTTAATGTATCAGAAAAGTCACTAAGTAAAGACAACTGCCTCCCAGTTGGAAATGGCCTCTCGCACTCTCAAGCCTTGTCAAGCCTGGGAGGACACCAAGGCCGACCTGAAGAAGCGGGGCAGGTCTTTCAGGACCGACACCTACTTGGCACATTCCCAAGGAGGAGCTGTTCACGCCTTCTCGAAGCAAGGGCAGGTGCCCTGTGATGCCCGGTATCCATACACTCGGAGGACAAGCAAACAAAATGACAGGCTCTGAGGCTGCTGGGTGGGGACACAGTAGACCCTACTACGGGCCCCACAAAATTTAAATGAGGGCACAGCCATTCTGTGTCCTGATTTTCATGTCTGAAATTATACCAAAGGTATTTCCTTAAAGGAAGTTTTCAGGGAGCAACAGACAGATGATGGAGTGACGGATAGGCAGAGCTACATTACATATTGATCTCTCCCCAAGGCTTGTCAGCAATTCCAACAAGAACTGGAGGAAAAATGACTTTCTGGGAAAACAAAATAAAACATCGCTTTCCAATGAACCTGCACCATGAATGTGAAGGCACATTTCCAGGAGGAAAGAAAAATCTGCTCACGGACTGGGAGGCTTTCATTCCCACACCCATGCCAGACACCTGAACACCCCAGGACCTCTACACTGGCTGCTCTGCTCAGAGAACCCTCCCCCAGAACCTTCTCCTGCCTGAATCCTTCTAGCCATCCAGGTATCAATTCAAATGTCACCTCCAGAGATTTTCCCTCACCAAAAAAGTAGCTACCACCCTCACCACCACCACCACACACATGCGCGTGCACACACACACACACATACACACACACACACATACACACACACAACACACAAACACACATACACACAACACACAAACACACATACACACACACACACACCAGTCCTACCTATTGCATGACCAGATTCATTTCCTCCATAACACTTATCAGCAGCTATGTCATATTTTTCAGTGTTTGGTCCCTTACTGCCCATCTCTCCCCAGCTCACAGCCAGCCTATAAGGTACCACGAGGGCGGGCCCTTGTCTGTCTTACTCATTGCTGCACACCCAGCTCTCAGTCAAGTGCTTCACGTGCAGTGGAGGCTCTGTACATACTTGCTGCAGGTAGGAACGAGCAAATCAAGGGGCAGAGGGGAGGCGTGATGGAGCAGCCGTTCCAGACACAGAATGCTGCCCCGTGGCCCCACAGCACCTGGGAACTCAGCAGTTCTTTCCTACCCCAGCGTCTCCCCTGGGCATGTCCTATGCTTCTCCACCTCCATCCCAGCCCTCACCCAGAGAAAGAGATTTCTTCCACATGGGACTTACTGTAAATATTCCAGAGCACAGGCCTCCTTCTCACCTTTAACCTACTAGATAGAATGCCCCGCAGAGCCGGCCTACAATATCTCACTTTGTCAGTAGGAGATGTTGCCTCAATTTTACACCCAAACTGCAAACTACTGATATGATTTTTTTTTTTTAAGACGGAGTCTTGCTCTGTCTCCCAGGCTGGAGTGCGGTGGTGCGATCTCGGCTCGCTGCAAGCTCCGCCTCCCAGGTTCACGCCATTCTCCTGTCTCAGCCTCCCAAGTAGCTGGGACTACAGGCGCCGCCACCACGCCTGGCTAATTTTCTGTAGTTTTAGTAGAGACGGGGTTTCACCGTGTTAGCCAGGATGGTCTCGATCTCCTGACCTCGTGATCTGCCTGCCTTGGCCTTCCAAAGTGCTGGGATTACAGGTGTGAGCCACCGCGCCGGGCCACTGATACGACTTTGATGACCGGAGGAACACCAGGGTTCTTGGTCTTGTGCCGACAGGATTAACGACATGGACACACGTGGAGTGGTTTTAAGGAGCGAAAAGTTTAATAGGCAAGAAAGAAGGAAGAAAGAAGAGAACAGATCCCCGTACAG
>NW_016805666.1:8937868-8991658 GCF_001698545.2 Rhinopithecus bieti
AAAAAAAAAAAAAAAAAAATACCACTCCCAAGTGGTTCTACTGTAGGTGGCCCCTAGGCACTCTGAGAAAGAAGGTGACAGATGACCCCATTCTACTCAATCCCTGTCAGATGGCCCCAGGGTACTGGTTGGGTTTGGTTCTTGAGTCACATTGCAGGAGGACAATGGGCAAATTCTGGAGCAAGCTTGTCCAACCCAGGCCTAGTCTGGCTTTGAATGTGGCCCAACGTATGAGTTTTTTGCAATTTTCTTTTTTTAGTTCAGCTATCATTAGTGTTAGTGTATTTTATGTGTGACCCAAGATAATTCTTTTTTTTTTTTTTTTTTTTTGAGATGGAGTCTCGCTCTGTCACCCAGGCTGGAGTGCAGCGGCATGATTTCGGCTCACCACAATCTCTGCCTCCTGGGTTCAAGCGATTCTCCTGCCTCAGCCTCCTGAGTAGCCGGGATTACAGGCATGTGCCACCACACCCAGCTAATTTTGTATTTTTAGTAGAGGGGGGTTTCACCATATTGGCCAGGCTGGTCTTGAACTCCTGCAAGTGATCGGCCCACCTCGGCCTCCCAAAGTGCTGGGATTACAGGCGTGAGCCATGGCGCCCGGCACAATTCGCCTTCTTCCAGTGTGGCCCCAGGAAGCCCAAAGAGTGGACACACCTGTTCTAGAGCGTCCCAAGGAGGCAAGCGGTCCAGAAACCATTTAATTCGAGGCGCGACTGAAGGAACCATGGGTATTTGCCTCACGTGGGGGCGGGAAGAGGCAGAGAGGATGCTACGAGTCTCCCCCCCAAATCTCACCTTGAATGTGATCCACAGTGCTGGACGCGGGGCCTGGTGGGAGGTACGGAATCGTGGGGGCGGATCCTTCATGAATGGCTTAGCACCTTCCCCTTGCAGGTAAGTTAGCTCTCGCGCAGGCGGTTCACGGCAGATCTGGTTGTAGAAGTGTGTGGCACCTCCACCCGCTTCCACTCTGTCCTGCCCCTGCTCTCACCCTGTGACGTGCCTGCTTCCCCTTCCCCTTCCGCCATGATCGGAAGCTTCCGAAGGCCCTCCCCAGAAGCACACGCTGGCACCACCCTTCTCTACGGCCTGCAGAACCGCGAGCCAATTACACCTCTTTTTAAAATACATTAGACAATCTCGGGTATCTCTTTATAGCAACGCAAAAATGGTCCAATACAGAAGACAACACAACCACACACACACCTGCTGATTTATTCTCTTCACATTTATTCTCATCCTTCTCCATCTAGCACACTTGTGGTTCACCAGGTTTTTTCTTGCCTGTAATGAAGAGAGGATAAATGGCTACAATCAACCCCTTTTCTCTTTCAAAATCTCAATTTGCTTTTGACCCAGGTGCTCCTAACAGAGCAACAATCAAGCATCGGTCTCCAGGAAGACAAGGCTGTCATGACTGTAAGAAAGAAGACCCGGGTAAAGGATCCAGTGCCCTCTCTGTGCCCAGTGTGGCCAGACCAGTTCTCCTTCCCTTCACCCTGCTCGTGTCTTCCTCACCTCCAATGGCAAGAGGGTCTTTGGCAAGCGGATACAGGGACGAAGACCGTGTTAGCGTAGTAATACAGAGTTTGTCTGTCTTGTAGGTATAGCACCTTGTGGACCTTAAACACCTGGGCCTTCCAGATGAATTTCCAGGATGACCATGAGGAACTATGGCAAACCAGCAGGATGGAGCCATGTCCCTGGAGGGAGAGCAAGACTCAGGGGAAAGATGAAAAGAAACGCGTTGAGAGGATTGAGGAGTGAGCAGAGGCAGAGGGGGTGAGCCCCGGACACTCCTCCAGGCTGATGAGGAATAAACCACAAGGCAGCTCCAAAGGAGAGGTGGGGGCAAGCAGGGGTCTGTGCTATCCTCTGGACTCTGTGTTCGTGACCAGCCAACAGTGACGTTAGAATGTGGCCACATGGCCTTCCTGACACCGTGACACACCCTGAGGGGTTCCACAAGCATAAATCCATGATTTCTTTAACACAGACTATCCAGCCCCCACAGCCACAGTCGGAGAGCCAGTCCCGGACTCCCAGCCCGGCCTCGGGAGGGTGGCGCACCCTCCCCAGCGCCACTCGGCACCTGCCGCTGCAGCCTCCTGGTCCCAATTTCCATCTCTCCACACTGAGCAGGCATTTGTCAAAACAAACGCACGGAGTCACTCACCACCTGTTTTTGGCACTCACTAAAGAATACTTTTAGCGAACTTTTTGGAAATAATCCTTGCACAGTGGGTAGAAACATTCCTTAATTCGCCTTTTCTATAAATCATGTTTTTTGACATTTAATACTAAATTTTCCCGACAGTAGAAGCCGTTTTTCTACAAAATAACATGTTCCACCCCATAAAAAGGAGGGGAAGAGGTATGACAGCGAGGGAAAGAGAGGAAGGAGATGAGATGGGAGAAGAGAGCAAATGGCAGTTCCAGGATTTCACTGTGAAATCTGAGGGTGGGCGGACACAGTCCACATATTCACCAAGCCGACCACTTGGGGCTGTGGGGCTTCTTTGCCAAATTCCTCGATTTGTCCTTCCATCCCATGACCTATGACCTCCAAAGAACACTGCAGTTTTACCATGAGTAACACCCAAAGGGAGGCACCGAGCCAGATTCCTGCTTCTGTCACGCAGGCAGGAAGGTGGCCTGGGCCGCGAGGCTCGTCCCCATCCCCCACACCCCACCCTGTGCACAGCCTCCTCTAGGGGCCCGCCTCTCTTGAAACTGGCACAGAGCCCCAGTTCCGACTGGCCCCCCACCTCCCTCCTGGTTCTCTGGGTTGGGGACACAGCTGGAGCCCAAGGAGGAGAGCCATGATCCCCAGACAGCCCTGCCAGGCTCAAACCCTCCAACTCCAGGGCAGGCTCAGCTGCTGTATTAGTCTGTTCTCACACTGCTATAAAGAACTACCCAAGACTTGGTGATTTATAAGAAAAAGAGGTTTGATGGACTCACGATTCTGCATGGCTGGGGAGGCCTCAGGAAACGCACAATCATGGCGTAGGGGACACATGGCACAGGGTGCAGCAGGACGAGAGAGAAGAGGGAAGCGCTACACACTTTCAAACAGCAGATGTCCTGAGAGCTGACTCTCGAGAAGAGCAGGGAGGAAGTCCCGCCCCCACGATCCAATCACCTCCCTTCCTCTGTGACACGTGTGGATTAGAATTTCCGGTGAGATTTGGGTCCGGACACAGCCAAACCTTATCAGCCGCTTTCCAAGGCTGCCTGCTCTCCTGGGTTTCACAAAGCCCCTCGTCCAGTGCTCCCTGAGATTGGTACACACACATCCAGAGGGGTGCAAAAGGGAGTCCTGCAGGCACACGGACCAACCACTTCAATATTTACAGGCTTATATTGTTGTGCAAAGTACTAAGAAAAACGCTTTAGAACTTTGATTTCAACAGATACTACCTCAGGAGGAGCTAAGGAGAAAAGAAGAAGGAAAAGGAGTTGATATGGTTTGGCTGTGTCCCCACCCAAATCTCATCTTGAATTCCCACACGTTGTGGGAGGGACCCAGCGGGAGGTAACTGAATCGTGCGGGCAGGTCTTTCCCACGCAGTTCCTGTGATAGTAAGTCTCATGAGATTTGATGGCTCTTTAAGGAGGAGTTTCCCTGCACAACAACAACACAACAAGAGACGGGAGTTTCCCCTCTTTTTTTGCCTGCTGCCATCCAATGTAAGACGTGACTCGCTCATCTTCCACTATGATTCTGAGACTTCCCCAGCCACAAGGAACTGTAAGTCATTAAAATGCCCTTTTTCCTTGGCCAGGCGCAGTGGCTCACACCTGTAATCCCAGCACTTTGGGAGGCCAAGGCGGACGGATCACCTGAGGTCAGGAGTCTGAGACCAGCCTGGCCAACATGGTGAAATGCCGTCTCTACTAAGAAAATACAAAAATTAGCTGAGCATGGTGGCTGGCACCTGTAATCCCAGCTACTCGGGAGGCTGCGGCAGGAGAATCGCCTGAACTCAGAGGAAGGAGATTGCAGTGAGCCAAGATCGCGCCACTGTACTCCAGCCTGGGAGACAGAGCGAGACTCCACCTCTAAAAAACAAACCCCTTTTTCCTGTATAAATTACCCAGTCTCGGGTATGTCTTTATCAGCAGTGTGAAAATGGACTAATACGGGAGTCAAATTAAAATATACATTAAGTAGGTAATACTGCAGACAGCTCTAGGACACTGGGAAAATGCACAAAGGAAACATGCAGACGGAATTTTAGATGCACTGCTCACATCCGATGCCTCCTTCTGTGGCTGAGACACTGTGTTTAAAAGGCCAAACACGGCACCAGCAGCCAGGAGGAGTTCAACACGCTGATTTCCCCGCCTGACGTCAGAACCCACTCACCTAATTCACCTAATGTCTCATCTAAAGCCTCTCACTAAATGCCTTCCTGTAACCTCAAAAGGTTACACCCACCAGGCAATGTTCAGGATCCGGCACTTCTCTAAGCAGCACCATGCTGTATAAAACAGGCATACGGCTCACATCAGAGGCATACGGCTCACATCAGAGGCATACGGCTCACATCAGCACACGACGGGCACATGGCTCACACCAGGTGCATGGCAGCACCATACCGTATAAAACATGTGAGCATACGGCTCACATCAGCACACGACGGGCACATGGCTCACACCAGGCGCATGGCAGCACCATACTGTATAAAACAGGCATACGGCTCACATCAGAGGCATACAGCTCACATCAGCACACGACGGGCACATGGCTTACACCAGGCGCATGGCACATGACAGGCACATGGCACACTGGCACCTGCTCTTCATGGGATCACAAAGAAAGGAAACGTGTCAGGCAGCAACGTAGACAGACATGAGCTCATCTCATCCTCGCCATCACCATGCCCCGTGGAAAGGAGGCAGCTGTGGCCAGAGAGGGGAAGGCCCCTGCCCAAAGTGACTTGGTCGATGGCCAAAGCCCAGATTTCAGCCCAGGTCTCGCTGATTCCAGAATACACTCAACCTTTCAGGAACCAGGGTTGCCCTCGCTTCACTTGTCCTATTTGACTCCTTCATTAAGGGGCACAGCTCCCACTGAGCCTGCTCACTACAAACCCAAGCGCCGTCAGAAGAGGTAAACGTGTGGTCACCAGCTCTCTTGATGCCACATACTTCAAGTCCACGCATAAATAAACTCCAGTGGGGAAAACCTCAACATCCCAACCTAGTAACGGCCCTTTCCTGACGGATCCAGAGCCCTCCGCCGCTCACCACCACCACAGCTTCCCCGGGCCCAGCACCATCCTCTCTCCCCGGGGCCAGGGTGATGGCTCCTCATTCTACTCTCCACATGGAGGCCAGAGCCCTCCTCCTCTGAGCCAGTCAAAGCTGGAATCCTCACTCCGATGCAGGCTGGGAGCTACCCTCTTCCTGCTAGCTCTGGCACGGATTCCCACTGCGCTCGCCCAGGCCACTGCGCTGAGCCTCTGACGCAGCAGCCCCTCACGCCTGCTGCCCGGATGCTCCTTGCCAGGGCTGCCCAGCCAGCTCCTTCCTTCCTTCAGGTCTTCACTCAATGCCACCTTTCAGTGACAGCTTCCCTGACCATCCAATTAAAAACTGCAACTGGCCGGGCGCGGCGGCTCACGCCTGTAATCCCAGCACTTTGGGAGGCCAAGGCGGATGAATCACCTGAGGTCGGGAGTTCGAGACGAGCCTGACCAACATGGAGAAACCCCGTCTCTACTAAAAAATACAAAAATAAGCTGGGCGTGGTGGCACATGCCTGTAATTCCAGCTACTTGGGAGGCTGAGGCAGGAGAATCACTTGAACCCAGGAGGCAGAGGTTGCAGTGAGCAGAGATCACGTCACTGCACTCCAGTCTGGGCAACAAGAGTGCAACTCCATCTCAAAAAACAAACTGCAACCACCCCCATACTCCTGGTCCTCTTCTCCTGCCGACACACAGTATAACGTACTCACCTGCTAACTTACTGTATGATTTATTCATCTGCTTTTCATGGAACAAAGAAATGAAAAGAAACCTAACCCTTTATGAACCCCTACTGCAGTGCCTCCCGGGTAGCAAACTAGACATTTTTAAGAGCTCATTTAGTCCTCTTCCTGCCAGGATATGAGTGCTACAAGGCAGGGACTTTTCACCTGTTCTGTCTCTTCTGTTCATTGATACACCCAAGTTCCCAGGACAGCACCCAGCACATAGTAGATGCCCAGGCTGAATGATGGCTTCAGAGAGCAGCAGTACTGGATGGGATTACACGGATCTTAAAAATGCTCATCTCAGGCCAGGCGCGGTGGCTCACGCCTGTAATCCCAGCACTTTGGGAGGCCGAGGCAGGTGGATCACGAGGTCAGATCGAGACCATCCTGGCTAACACGGTGAAATCCCGTCTCTACTAAAAATACAAAAAATTAGCTGGGCATGGTGGCGGGTGCCTGTAGTCCCAGCTACTCGGGAGGCTGAGGCAGGAGAATGGCGTGAACCCGGGAGGCAGAGCTTGCAGTGAGCCAAGATCGCACCACTGTACTCCAGCCTGGATGATAGAGCGAGACTCTGTCTCAAAAAACAAACAAACAAAAAAAATGCTCATCTCAAAGCAGCACTCGTTTGCCTCTGGCTTTTGTGAATGACCCACAAGGGCCAACCTAGGCTTCCCTCTGTCGGCATAAATGTGCCCTGGCCAGATGGCCCTGGGGTCTGAGGACTCCCTCAAGCTACATGAAAGCACAGACCATCTCACTGAGCACAGCCGCAGGAAGGAGACAGCCAAGTCACCCTTGTGCCAGGCCCCTGCTGCACTGTGGGCAGGTCCCCACCACCACCGCACCTGCTGGCTCCCCAAGGCTCAGGCCTAGCAGACCATGGTTAGGAAAGCAGAGACCACTTGCTAACTGCAAAAATCAAGTGGGTGACCAATATGGGTAGAGCTAAGCAGTCACCCAAATCACTGATGTGACCCCATGTGTTTCTGACGGGAAAGGCGGGGCCCAACCAGGTGGAAAGGGGCTATCCACAGGTTATGCAGCAGGTCCCTAGAGGAGCCAGCCCAGAAACCAGGCCCCGGGTCCTTCTCATACAGCCCTGCACCTGCCCGTGAGGGGAGCGAGGCCAGGACAGATCCCTGTGAAGCTGTGCTGAGTACCGGGTCCAGACTTCAGTGAGGGGCTGCTCCGCCTGCAGCTGGAGGCACCCTCCTCTCTACCCTCCACAGAGACTCTGAACGCTCTCGGAGGGCTGGTCCAAGTGTCTGCACAACCAGGAAGTCTGAGGTGGCACGAAGGAGCCACTCAGGTCTGCTCTCAAAATTTCCCTCCCATCCTATTCCCAAAGTTGCCCCCAAGCCTCTACCTCCTGCCTCAAACGCAGCAGGACCCACACCAATCAAAGAGAGTCTCCACCAAGTGCTCGGGAGAACGCGGAATGGGAAGGTGAAGAGCCACCTGGAGGGGAGCTCACCAGGGTCCTGCAAAGCAGAAGATGCACGCACCCCAGGACCCAGGAGCCCCTTCCAGGCGTGGCCCTGGAGAGCCTCAAGCACAGCTGCAGATGCACGTGTCCCCGGGTGCTCACCATAGTGGGGGTGACAAAACAGGGGAACCGCCCAGCCATCTCTCAGAAGGCAAATGAGTAAACGGAGGTCCACCCACAATAAAATACTACGCAGCAATTAAAATGACCGGGCAAGACTTCCATGTATCAGCAAAGATAAATCTCACAATCACAATGCTATGAAATCTCATACTCACAATGAAATGACAAATGGATATACAAGAGTGTTTACATAACTGCTGGAAACATACAAAGCAGTAATACATAGATATTTTATGCATACATACACACGTGGTAAAAGAAAACATACAAATTGCACAAAACACACTGACTTCTTGTGACAGTAAATAGAGGGAGTAGGACAGAGAAGAACTAGAGTGAGCTTTAGCCACGTCTATATTTTATTTCCTTAAAATAAGAATCTTAAGCAAATAAGAGAAAAATGTTAGCACCTGTTTAACACAGTAGAAACAAAAGTATCTGTCACTTTTTTTTTTTCTCATTTTCTGTTTTGGCTTGTTCCAGAACTAAAATTTTAGCATCTAAAAAATAAATTATATCATGAGAGGCGGAAAGTGGGGTTGTGTGATATAAATTAGCAGGAAAAACTCTTCATAATGAAGAGGCAGGAGAGTGGCGGCTGAGGAGCAGCCTGACCGGATCTCCACGTGTTAATCTGTGGGAACAGGACCACATAGGACTGGGAAGTGTTTCTTGTGAAGAATCAAGGAAGGTTCCAGGGAACAATTCAAAAGAAGAAAAAAAACCACGGGTACACACACACAGAGAGAGAGATTCACTGTGGTGTTATTTATTGTGTGAAAAACCAGAAACTCACAGCTCAGGTTACAAAAGAAATACCACCATAACTTATGCTACAGTGATAGGAACAATAAGCCGGAGACAGGGCAGCGAGACGGGGAGGCGTTGATGGCATTCGCCACCACAGGTGGGTCCCCTATTCAGTGCAATGAGTAGAGAACAACATTCCCCTGCTCGATCCAAACTAGGCCCCAAGAGACAAGGGCTCCAGGGAACATGGGAAAATGAAGACGGTTGTTGAATGAGATTTACAGCTTTCCGCTGCCTGGAGAAGAAAGTCACAAAAGGCTCTCCGTGGGGTCCAGGCACCGCACCCCAGCTGCCCGCTTTTCTCCAAGCACTTTCTCCTGCCCTGTTCTCAGACCCTCCCTCTCCGCAGGGCCCAGGGAAGGCTGTCCTGAGCTGCCTCCTCTCCTGGGCCAGTGAGATTTCCCTCTCATATTTCCAGGCTGGAACAAATCCCCCAAAGACTCCCACAAATCAGGTCCAGATGCCGCACATGTCACAGGAAAAGGCTCAGAAGTCAACAGCTCCAGAAATCAGGGGCTAAACTGCAAGACCACGTTTCATTTCCCAAGGCCACTGCTTAAGACACAGCCTACACAGCCTTAAGTAAAGGAAATGTTTTCATTTTGTATTTGCCTTAAAATGTCTCCCAACTCTCTGAGAGCCACATCAGTTCTAAAAACTTCAACTGTTCACATTTCACTTTTTTTTTTTTTTCTTTTTTGAGAAGGAGTTCTTGTCTCCCAGGCTGCAGTGCAGTGTTGTGATCTCAGCTCACCACAACCTCTGCCTGCTGGGTTCAGGCAATTCTCCTGCCTCAGCCTCTCAAGTAGCTGGGATTACGGGCGCGCACCACCACACCTGGCTAATTTTTGTATTTTTAGTAGAGACGGGGTTTCACTATGTTGGTCAGGCTGGTCTGGAACTCCTGACCTCAGGTGATCCACCGGCCTCGGCCTCCCAAAGTTCTAGGATTACAGGCGTGAACCACTGCGCCCGGCCTGTTCACATTTCTGATCAAAGCAAAAGCCACTCGGTGAGCCCAGAAAAGAGATCAGCAAGCAGGGCCAGCCTACCTGGCGGTTTACATCCTCCACAGATGCTGCTCAGCAAATTCAACAATGCAGCCAATCACTCTTCCCTGAAGCAAGTTTTAAAGGGTAATGCCAGAGGGAAACGGTGCCCTCAGACAAATCACAGGGGTACCCAATGCCCAGCTCTGCACCAGGGAGCACCCCCCACCAGGGTGGTAAGATTTCCCTCGTATTTCCAGGCTGGAACAAGTCCCCCAAAGACTCCCATAAATCAGGCCCCAGTGGGCCATCAGGGCTCAGAGACTCTGGCCATGGCGCAGACATCAGCAGTGACTGCCCACGCCTCGCAGGTTCTCCAGGGCCTCAGCCCCGGGGCCTGGGACCAAAGCCCCACCCTGCACTGACCACAGGTTACACTTGCCCTGAAACTGGGGTCAGCAGCAGAAACAACACGCTCCCCACACTCCCAACCACAGGACGCAGGCTCAAAGCCCGACTAGGTGGTTTCCAAAGTGCCATCTGCTTCTGGGAAGCCATTCGCTGAGCTGGAAGCTCGTTCCTTTTCCACTGGGAGGAAACTGGGGGCCACATGGCGTCGCACGGAGCCCTCTGCAGGCTCAGTCACCCTCTCACTCTTGGCTCAGCACGTCCACGGGGCATAATTAAGTCTGTCGTTTGCGGGATCTCTGTGCCAAACCTGCTCTTTTGTTTCCCAAGGCGAACCCAAGCATCTCAAACCTGGGCATCCAGGGAACAGGCTCGCACGGCCCGGATTCAGGGGGCGCCACCTGCGCCAGGCTGGGACCTGACACAGGGTGAGCAGGTGAGCCACTGAGCAGGACCATGAGGTGGCATGCTAACGCTGGGCACAGCCACCAAGGGCGGGACACAGACCTGCAGGACCTTCACGGGGCCAGGGCAGTGCCCAAGGGCCCGCCCAGCACGCATCAAACACAAACAGGTGTGCTATGCACATTCAGTCACTTAATGCCGCCCCCACACCAATGTTTTGGGGCAGGTGATATGACTGGGCCTCTGCTGCAGACAGGAAGTGGTTCAGAGAATATAAACAACTACCCCCACCTCCCAGAAAGATGAGGTACAGCCAGAGTCTAAAGCGGCCCGTCTGCAGCCAACACCATACTCATTCGAGAGACGCACACCCATTCCCACACCAGCTGCACAGGAAGGAGAAAGAAGTCAGACTCGGACCCTAACCCCAGCCGCCCCAGGCTGGGAAAGTCACCAGCCCCGCGGACAGAGCAGGGGATAACAGCAGCATCAGAAAGACCCATAAGGCCATAGGTCTGCAGAGGGAATGCAGTCCCTCAGCAAGGAGCTTCAGTCAGGCTAAACCAGCAGAACAGGCAGTTTCCGAGTACCATGCTCGCCCAACAGGGAGCCACTGCCCCGGCCTGCAGATCCCTGTGACAGTCAACGCAGGACTGGAGCTGCAGGAGCGCAGGACCAGGCGGGAGACAGCGGCGGGGTTCCCCATCCCACACGGCTGGCTCGCACCCACAGGCTCAGCCCCGGGCAGGGCCGAATCGGCTGGGGACTCAACTTCGAGTGAGATGAGCAGGGCCAGGCGACGGGATGGAGGGAGCCGTGACTATGGGCCTGCAGCTGAGGAGGCCGCCAAGCTTCCTTCTGGTGGGCGTGGAGCAAAGGCTTTCATTGTCCACAAAACACAGGCGACTGCAGGGAGTCACAAGTGGGTGAGATCCAAAAACTGTGACAGGCTGAGAGCCAAAACGGAAGACAAAACAGCGCACACAGCAAGCACAATGCGGAACTGGCTTCTGAACGCAAGGGAAGGCAGGCAGGGAGACCGCCAGTGCAGGGAACCAAGAGGGCACAGGAGAGCTGCTCCCAGTCTCCCTTGTCCACTGAGCAGCTGTGTGGCCCTGAGCAAGTTGCTTGGCCTCTCTGGGCCCCCGTTTTCTCATGGATAACATGAATAGACTCAACTCCAGGACCAGAGACTGGACTCCCTCCAACCCAGACCTCTTCTGCAGCTAAATGAGGGAGGTGGGGCTCCAACATCACAGCCTGTAAATCCCACCTCCTAGAAAGAGGCTCCCTGCTGTTCTATGGGCAGCTCCTGGAGGAGGGAGGGAAGGTCCACCCCAGGCAGCCCTGGGATTCCCCTGTTCTGTGCCACCCGGCTGACCAGTGGAAGAGACCAGCCAGCAGCAGGCACAGGGCACTGTGGAAAGCCTTCTGGTGGGCCCCAGTTCTCACAAAGCACTCCTGGCTCTGGAGGGACAAGAATGAACCGCCAAAATCAACAGGCATCGGGCAGAGTGCTGAAGAATCAGCAAGCCGGACTCCGGGCACGCTCCTCTGTGCAGCCTCTTCCTGGGGCACTGGCTGCCCCTCACCGGCCTGACTGCTCCAAGGTTAAATGAGGGAGGAAAAGCAGGATCCAGCACGGTGCCTGACACCTAGGGGCCCCTGCGATGGTGGCAACTGTGGCTCACTGACGGTGATGATAAACCTGAGACAGCTCTGGGCATTCCACGCCCCTCACCCTCATGCTCCGCAGGTCTGAGGTGCGCCCCACACAGGGCAGTGCCCGAGAAACGAACCAGTACCTCCCAGAGGACGGAAGGAAAGTCAGCACGGAAGCCTCGCCCAGGGTCATTCCAGGGATTATCCCAGAAAGAGGGGAAGAGCAGCCTCCTCACGCCCCGCAGCCTCTCCCCTGCACATTCAGGACAGGCTCTGGAAAGGGCATGTGCTCTATGAGCCCCCAGCACTGTCTACACACACCCGAAGAGAACAGACTGTCTACACCCACCGGAAGAGAACAGACTGTCTACACCCACCGGGAGAGAACAGACTGTCTACACGCACCGGGAGAGAACAGACTGTCTACACGCACCGGGAGAGAACAGACTGTCTACACCCACCGGGAGAGAAGAGACTGTTACTCAGAGCCGGAGCATCCCCACCCCGCTTATGGATGAGAAACTGAGGCAAAGACACCAGAAGGCTTTGCCAACAGAAGCTAGGGTCAGAGGAAGACCCAGAACTCAGGATCAGTAACATTTGGGCAGGACTCTGTCCACCACACTCCAGCTGAAGTGAGCACCCAGGGGCAGGTGCAGGCTGAAGAGCTTGCCCAGGGCACTGCCCGCCAGCCGGGGCTCTAGGCAGACCAAGCAACCTCCCCAAGGCTCTCAGGTGAGGGAGACAAGTGAAGCCCCTTGGGCCTCCCAAGGGCCAGCACCAGCATTTCTTCCTGGTAATGCAAGGGGGTCAGTTCCAAAACCCAAAACACCGCTGACACTTCATAGCTAGTCTCAGGCTGGATGACTTTCTGCAGGAGAACCCACGACAAGAGGGACCAGGAAGCTTCCTTTACAAGCTTGAGGCCTCTGTAGGCAGCCAAGGACGCCAGGTCCTGTATGTCTGGGCGGCATGTGCACAGGACATCTGACGGGCATTGGTGCCCAGCCATCCCACCCTGGCCTTCCATGGCTGCACTCACACCCCACTGCCCACCGTGCTGGCATCCAGCTCCTCCAGTGTGCGAGCCTATGCAGTCTTACCCACGCCAGGCCCTGCGCCACTACGTCCTGGAGAATGAAATAAGACACAGCCCTCATCCCCCAGCAGCTGGCAGAAGGGCCAGTGTCAGCTTGGCAGGAGCCAGGGCAAAGGAGCTCACCAGGGTGGAGGTGAGAGGTGGTCCCCACATAACTGGCACCATCTGAGCTTCATCAGGAAGGGCGACTTAATCAGATGAAGACAGGAGGAATGGGTGATCTGGGGAAGAAGCCCCTGAGCAAAGTCCCAGAGATGGGAAGTGGCCGGGGCACACCACAACCCCAGGCAGTCCAGCCAGGTGGATCACCATGGCAGCCAGGTACTCCTGGCTGGGCCGGCACAGGCCCCCTAGCTCTCTCTGTGGCTCCCGCTCCGCAGTCCTGGCTGCCGCTGACTCTGCCAACCCAGAGAGCCACACACTCACCCAGCCAGGCCGCCCCACCCCAGCTGCTCCCCTCTGCCCCATCTTATGGTCATGACTCTCCTGCCAGGGAAAGAGGACAGAGCCAGTCTGTGGCTCCAGCTGCCTGAGTTCCCTCATTTCTAAGGTAGGCAGGTCCCATCCTACCCATGTATCCTGGATGCGTATCCTCCAAGCTCCCTGCCCCCAGCCAGCCTCTCCATCCTCACAAAGCAGCCCCGGCACACCCAGAACCCTCAGCCCTGTGTCTTCCTACCCTCTAGACAGCCGGTGGCCAAGGGCGCCCTAAGCAAAGCCTGCACTGTGCCTGATCTTGGGCAGGTTTTTCAGACCGACAAATCCACCTGCTGAGCCTATGAAGCCCCTGCAGAACCCCACCCCAACCAGGACTCAGGGAGCCTGGCCACTTGAGCGGCCACACAGAGCTCACATGCTGGGCTGCTGGGCTGCGATGCTCTGGCAAAAGCAGGGCCACCTCACAGCCTTCAGTGAGGCAAGAGCCACAGAGGGTGAGGCCAGAGACCCCACTCAGGGGGGCAGCGTGGCGGCCAGGCATAGGAGCGGGCTCTGGGAGTATGTGGGGCTATATGGATCCATGAGCGTCTCCACAGAGGCCCGGCCTTTTTAAGTCATTTACAGCTTACACTTGGCTGATGCCCAAAAATGACTATAAACAATTAGTGTGTGCAATCAGACCAAGAAAACAAATCCAAAATCATTAAGAGAGAAACAAAACATCAAAATTTGATCAAAAATTGTGTAATTGTGCACCGTTTACTATCAACAAATTTGAATTGGAACCTTCGAGAAACTAAGGAACGTTCACAGAGGCGACTGTCATCTACACAAGACTACAAAGGCTTCACGATCCTGACAAGCAGCAGCTCCCACTCCGGGGCACAGGCCGGCTCGCATTGCAGAGCCTCTGCCCAGGGCCAGGCAGGGCTAGGGCCCGTGAGGAAGCGATGTGATGATGAGCCTCTTCCTTCCAGCAGGAAAGAGAAAGTGCTGATGCCCCTGAACATCAAATAAGGCGAAGGTGTCCCATGCTTTCACAGAGACTCAAACGATATACTGCCAAGAGGTGGGGGCGGGAGGAGTGTCAGAGAAGAAAAAAACACAGTAGTTTGGAGAACTGAAGACTTGTAAGAACACAGGGACACCGGACATAAACCTGGGCAGAAAGCTGTTTTGCAAGCTGGCTGCACTGCCCTCCAACTGAATCAACGGAATCATACTTACCTGGCAGGGGAGATACCAGCACGGTGAATAAACAGGTATGTGCTTTCTAGAGTGATGACAGCAGGGTGTCATCTCCCAACACACC
This sequence comes from Rhinopithecus bieti, assembly GCF_001698545.2. NCBI lineage: Eukaryota > Metazoa > Chordata > Mammalia > Primates > Cercopithecidae > Rhinopithecus > Rhinopithecus bieti. The sequence goes on from NW_016805666.1 coordinate 8,952,593, forward strand.
TATTCTGGTACCATTATTAGCAGCCACCGTTGACCAAGCACCTGCCATGTGCCAGGCCGAGAGCTGTCTCATTTCATCTGTTATCTAAGCAGCACACCTGTGCTATCCCCAGGCTAGAACTGAGCAGGGCAGCAGGGGCCGGCCTCTGGGAGACTAGTCCCACCAGCAGAGGATGGCTTAATGAGGGCTGCTTAGCAGTCATCGCCCTAATAAATAAAACAAATGGCTTTAATTTAAAACACATTAACTTAACAGCAGGCTTTCTGCCAGCTGATGAGGCCTGGCTCCACTGCTCAGAACAGGCAAGTAGCTGGAGTTGCCTCTTGGGGTCAGAGCCCTGAAGTCAAGGTCCCTGTGGCCTGCGGGTAAGGCGTCGGACGTGATGTTGCCCTGGTCATCTTGACTTGTCCTCCACAACTCACAGGACGGTGTGAGTGGCCCCAGGGCGAAAGACAAAAGCCCTGGATGGGAAGGGTGTGGGGAAGGGTGTGAGGAAGGGCAGCAGGGAGGCCTTCGGGCCCTGCCAGGCGGCCCTTCCAGCAGGCAGGCAGTGGGGCTCCTCCCAGGGAGAGGCCTCCCGCCCCGGGAGCAGGCCTGGGAAGCCCTCATCTCATCGGGGGCAGTCGCGTGGGATAGGCCTGTAAGGTGGCATCCGAGTCCCTCCCTCAATTAAGGACGCCGGGCTCCAGGCCAGCGCCAGGCACAGACCCAGCACCAGGGCGCCCCCCGGAGCCGGCCTCTGGCAGCCTCGGGTCTTTGCCAAACTCCCCACCGGCGCCAGGACACAGAGGGACCACCCCCAGCACGCAGCTCCCGCAGACCCGTTTCCCACACTGGCTCGGAGGCCCGCCGGGTGTGCCGGGTGTGCCGGGGACCAGGCGGACTGGAAGGGATGTGGCTGGGCCCCGGGAGGACCAGGCAGGCGCGAGGGGCCTGCCCATGCATCCTCCCTCCGACGCTGCGGCGGAGCGGATCGCCCGTCCCAGCGGTTCGGCCCCGCCTTGTCCAAAGGGTTCATCAAAGCCGGTTTACCAGCAGCCCAGGAAGGAAATGACCGCCCGCCACAGTCCTGCCGACTGCCTTTCATTTCAGGGCTTTCGAAACAACAAGGGAGGGCGGGGCTCGAGGAAGGAAAAAATACAGCCCGCGGGAGCCTCGGGCTTCGGGGCTGCAGCCGTGCGCACCTCGCAGCCCGGGGGTCGGACGCACAGACGCGATACAGCGGCGCCCCCAAGCGGCCGCGCGGGGACTGCACTCGACACGTGTGGCGGCCCCGGCCGGGGAGAGACCGCGCCGCGGAGGGGGGGCCAGTTCCGCCCAACGCTGGACGCCCGCGGCCCCTCGGGTCTGCAGGCCTGGGGGTCTCGCGCCGACCGCGGCCGCGGAGGGCCTCCAGCACACATCGCGGAGCACAGGACAAAACCTGTGCCTGCACCGCAGCCCCCATCCAGGTCCCGCAACACTGACGCCGCTGCGCAGCCTCGGGCACAGGGCAGCTGGAAAGCCAGCCCCGGACACTGAGCGGATTCTGCCTCCTGGAGGTCGGACTGCATCCTCCCTCCCAAGCGAGACGGATCCAGGAGGAGACAGGGAGGCGAAGCCCCCTGGGATAGGTGAAGACGACAGGCCCTCCCACCTCCACTGTGGGTATTAGGGTGGGCTGCCTCTCAACCCACCCTTCCGAAAAAGACCGGGCTGCTGCTAACATCTCCCTGGAACAGCAGAGGAGGGGTCGGGCTGCTTCTAAAGGCAGCTCGGTGTGGCACTAGTCACTGCCCCTTTCTGGCCCAGTGTATCAGCTGGGGGAGGGACACTGAGCCCAGAGCTGCCTTCCCGATCCGATGTTTGGTGAACCTGCAATGCTCCCTGAAGCAGAGTGAGAGGGAAGTTGCACTCCCAGCAAGCGCAGTTTTGCTTCAGATTGAATGGATTTATCTGGGGCGTCATCAGCAGGCGGATGACAGATTGTGAGCTGGGTTACAGCCCAGCCCTCATCCCCACACCCACAGCCCCTTGGCACAGCTGCTAGCGTGGTCCTGAAGTGCCTCCTGCTGCTCTGGGAGCTCCGTAAGCCACCTGCTCTCAGCCTCAGGGATTCCACACCTCTTTCTCCAACCTCAGCCAAGCTCAAGTGAGGCGTCTGCACTTGTATACATTCTAAAGGCCTGAACAGGCCGGGCGCGGTGGCTTATGCCTGTAATCCCAGCTGTAATCCCAGCATTTTGGGAGGCCAAGGCAGGCGGATCACTTGAAGTCAGGAGTTCGAGCCCAGCCTGGCCAACATGGTAAAACCCTGTCTCTACTAAAAATACAAGAATTAAGCCGGGCATGGTGGCGCACGGCTGTGTAATCCCAGCTACTCAAAGGGGAAAGTCAAGGTAACTTTTTTTTTTTTTTTTAATAAAATGCATTTTGGTAAACATATTTTTAAAATACCAAATACATGTATGTAGTTGTCCTTAGCAACATGTAATCATCTCATCACTTGTCATTAGGGAAATGCAGACCAAAACTAAAATGAGATACCACTTCACACCCACTAGAATAGCCGTAATTGAAAAGATGGATGATTCCAAGTGCTGGTGAGGATGTGGAGAAACCAGAACCCCCATACACTGCTGGTGGGAATGTAAAATGGTATAGCGACTGAGTTTGGCAGTTCCTCAAAAGGTTAAACAGAGTTAACCATTCTACTCCTAGGTTATGCCCCGGTGATGTGAAAACGTGTCCACACAAAATCTTTTTTTTTTTTTTTTTTTTTTTTTTTGAGACAGAGTCTCACTCTGCCGCCCAGGCCTGGGGTGCAGGTGGCGCGATCTTGGTTCCTGCAAACTTCCGCCTCCGGGTTCACGGCCCATTCCCTCCTGCCTGAAGGCCTCCGAGTACCCTGGGACTACAGCGCCCCGCCACCGCCCGCATTTTTTTGTATTTTTAGGGCAGAGACGGGCTTTCACTGTTGTGAGCCAGGATGGTCCCTCCGATCTACCTGCCTTGTGATCCGCCCGCCTCCAGCCCTCCCAAAGTGCTGGGACCTACAGCAAATCAGTCACCACGCCCGGCCAACAAAAACTTCTAAGTAAATGTTCACAGCAGCATTATTCATAACAGCCTCAAAGTGGCAAGAACCCAAATGTTCATCAACTGATGAATGGATGATGTGGCATAATTATCCATACGATGGAATAGTATCCAACCATAAAAAAGATGAAGTATTAATGCAATGCTACAACGTGAACCCTAAAAACACTAGGCTAAGTAAAAGAAGCCAGACACAAAAGACCACATGAGTTCATTTGTAGTAAATATTCAGAATAGACACATTCATAGAGACAGCAAGCTGATTTGTAGTCTCTAAGGACAGGGGAAACAGGAGGATGGAGAGTGACGCTAATGGATACAGGGTTGGTGAGGTGACAAGTGTTCCAGAATCAGTGGTCATAGTTGTACAACCTTGGGAATATACTAAAAACCACTGGATTGTATATGTTAAATGAGTGAGCTTTATGGTACATGAATTACATTTCAATCTTTATTGCAAAAAAAAGTAATTACGTATCTTTTTAAAATATGGCCTATAGGAACAAGGAACAGTCAGGAAGTCATGAGGAATGACTGATGCCCAAAGCTGGAACAGTTAATCCGTGCACTGAGGCCCCAGCAGATTTTATACATCCCCATCTATCAGTATATTTCATCTATATCATCACCCCAAGGCTTTGCCTTATAATTTCAACACATACTTGTGGGCTTCTCCAGAGTTTATTGTGTTTGATACAATACTATACAAAGTTATTCCCCATAGATCCATGATTATGAAGTTTTCCAGAAGAAACATACATTGGTACACAAACTACTATAGTTGTTTTCATGAGTATATTACAATTTAAAAGAAAGCCACTGTTAAATGCATTTGATAAAATATGCACTGTTCTCTGAACACTGCCATATAAAATGTCGGCCTATCTTTTCAAAGCGCCTCTCCCTTCAGGACATGTACCTTTGATCACCTCTTTTCCAGACCATCATAACTTATTCAAAAGTTTCATTCAGGTGCAAGGTGCCTGCTGCTGTGACAAGCTGGAAAATCCGATGCATTTCCAGGGTCACCTGTTTGTCATTAGCTTCATCAATGAGACAGCCAGCATCAAGGTCAAGGTCTTCACATCCAGGCTTCTCTCAAGCCCCACCTAGGAGCTAAGGGATTCAACTTTTCCAAGTCACTCACAGGTTTGCTCTTGCACTCAAAGAAACTGAGAATCCCCTACTGCACTTTAACATTCGTCCGGTCACTCCCAGTCCTTGGCACGTGCTCCTCCTGGAACCCAACAGTCACCTGTAAGTGGCTGCTGAGGTTTAAAGGGTGTCCCCCGGAATTCACGGGTTGGAAATGTGATCCCCGGTGATGCTGCTGGGAGGTGAGGCTTTTAGGAGCTGATGAAGTCATTAAGAGGGATTCACGCCAGTCTCCCAGGCCTGGGTTACTTCTCTTGGGAGGGAGGGAGTTCTCACTCACTCACGGCACTGGATTAGTTGCCAAGAGTAGCTGTTATAAAGCCAGGTGCCCCACACGCTGTGCCCCTTCCGCATGCCTCTGCTTCCCTCCCCAGAAGCTGCCACCATGCTCTTGGACTTGCCAGTCTCCAAAACCTCAAGTTAAATAAATATCTTTCTTTTCTGAATTACCCAGGCTCAGGTATTTTTATGGTGACAGAAAACAGACGAGGATTGTGGGGGATGTGCAGTTTCCTTCTTCCTCCTAATTTGTCACCAGGAAATGGAGCAAAGAGCCGAAGTTTGAGAGAAAAGGGGCAGATCACTGACAACTCTTCTAAGATATCCTGGGTTTCATCACTATAGTTATTAGTCAGTCTACTATAAATACTTACTGAGAACACAGATTGTGCCAGAAACAGTGCTGAGACTATAGTGTCCACGGGAGAAAGAGGAAGCACCCCGTCCACTGTCCTGTGCTTTTATATGGAGGATGCTCTCCTGGACAAACACCCCGGCCTCTTGCTCCCCAACCCATCCTCCTCCCCTCCTTGCACACTAACTCCTCCTTAAGGCAGGAGGAGAGACTGACCTGACCGGCGAGTTTGGGAAGCAAGTCAGCCCCGGCCCCACCTCTCTTTCTCTTCTCTGGAATCTACCTGTGCAGAACCTGCCCCTCCCTGCAGGGAGGCGAGCAGCTGCCAGAGCTATCTGTGCCTCCAGAAGTCCCTCCAGTTCGTGTGTCCCAGGTTAAGAGGCTGCTTGCCCGCTCTATCACTTCCAACTCAGGCCAGAAATAAGGATGGCATCTATGGGGTTCCCGTAAACCTCAATAGATGAAGGGAGGTAAGGTCTCTGCCTTCTGGAGATTACCTTCCAGGAGGGAGACAGAGAGACGACAAACAAGTTAACAGGACAGTTACTTGCTCAAACATGCACAGCACACTCCAGCCTGAGACCTGCACACTTGCAGTGGCCTCAGACGGAGTCCCGCCCAGATGGCTGTGGCTCCCTCACATCCTTCAGGCTCTGCGCGAATGGCACCTTATCCCTGGAGCCTTCCCTGACCACCTACGCAGCACGGCTAACAACTCCCCACACTGACAACCACACACTTCCTATCTCCTCAGCCTGCTTTACTTCTCTCTGTAGAACTGATCACAATCTCACTCGCTCTATATTTATTTATTTGTTAAAAATCTATCTCCTGCCGGGCGCGGTGGCTCAAGTCTGTAATCCCAGCACTTTGGGAGGCCGAGACGGGCGGATCACGAGATCAGGAGATCGAAACCATCCTGGCTAACACGGTGAAACCCCGTCTCTACTAAAACTACAAAAAACTAGCCGGGCGAGGTGGCGGCGCCTGTAGCCCCAGCTACCCGGGAGGCTGAGGCAGGAGAATGGCGTGAACCCGGGAGGCGGAGCTTGTAGTGAGCTGACATCCAGCCACAGCACTCCAGCCTGGGTGACAGAGCGAGACTCCGTCTCAAAAAAAAAAAAAAAAAAATTCTATCTCCTATACCTTCCCCGCAACCCCAGAACTTAAGCTCCACGAAGGCAGAAACTTGTTCCGTTCCCTGCTGTTCACAAGTACCTAGAACAGTGCCTGGAACGGGACATGCACCCAACAACACCCGATGAATGAATACATGAAAAACTGAATACATGCTATAAAAGAAACGCACAGCTGGGCGTGTTGGCTCACAACTGCAATGCAACATTTTGGGAAGCTTGGGCAGGAGGATCACCGGTTTGAGACCATCCTGGGCAAGAAGGTGAGATCCCATCTCTACAAAACAATTAAAAAAAAAAATTGGCCTGGCGCAGTGGCTGACGCCTGTAATCCCAGCACTTTGGGAAGCCGAGGTGGGATCACAAGGTCAGGAGTCTGAAACCAGCCTGGCCAAGATGGTGAAACCCCATCTCTACTAAAAATAAAAAAAAAAATTAACCAGGCGTGGTGGTGGTGGGCACCTGTAATCCCAGCTACTTGGAAGGCTGAGGTAGGAGAATGGCTTGAACCCGGGAGGCAGAGGTTGCAGTGAGCTGAGATTGTGCCACTGCACTCCAGCCTGGGCAACAAAGTGAGACTCTGTCTCAAAGAAAAAAAAAACTTAGCTGTGCATGGTGGCACATGCCTGTAGTCCTAGCTACTCAGGAGGCTGAGGCAGGAGGATCCCCTGAGCCCAGGAGTTTGAGGCTACAGTGAGCTGTGATCATACCACTGTGCTCTACTCTAGCCTGTGCCACAGACAGAAAGAAACCCTGTCTCAAAAAAAAAAAAAAAAAACAGGCCAAGCGCGGTGGCTCACGCTTGCAATCCCAGCACTTTGAGCGGCAAGGCAGGTGGATCATCTGAGGTTAGGAGTTCGTGACCAGCCTGGCCAACATAGTGAAACACCATCTCTACTAAAAATACAAAAATTAGCTGGGCATAGTGGGAGGCACCTGTAATCCCAGCTACTCGGGAGAATTGCTTTAACCCAGGAGGCGGAGGTTGCAGTGAGCCAAGATCGAACCCTTGCACTCCAGGCTGGGTGACAGAACAAGACTCCATCTCAACAAAAAAAGAAAAAAATGCACAAGGTGATGGGAAAGATGAAGACTGGCATGAGGGTTGCATTAGAAAAGAGGTTCAGGGAAGGTCTTTCTGAACTGTTAACATTTGAGCTGAGAGCACAAGGGAAATACCACAGAGAAGTAATATTGTTGTGCTCCATGGAGGCCATACAAACAGTGGCTGGTGGGCCCCACCGCCTCTGCAGAGAGCTGGCCAGCATGGGCAAGGAGAGGAGACCCGAGAGGCGCCTTTAGGCCTGTTCAGTGATCACTTTCCCAGAAGTCAGTAGAGTGGAACCGTGTTATGAGACTGGACCTGAAACAACACACACAGCAGCACTGGGCTAAACCGGACTAAATGCAACACAGCAACACCAATGTGACAGCCCCAGCGCCAGCAGCCACCCGGGACCACGAAGACAGCGCCACTCTCAGGGATGACGAAACAGAGAGCTGGAAGGAGCCAAGGACCCTGGTGACTTCACAAACCCCCCATGCCAGCCCAGGAATGCCTACCTCTGGACTGCATTGAAATGAGACATAAATTCAACCTTGTTGAAGCCACCATTATTTGGGGGTTTCATGGTATGTTCTGTCAAACCTGATCCAGCAGGAAAGGCCCATGGAAAGGATAAGTCTTGATCTAAGTTTTACAAGTGTCAGACTGCACTTGACAGAATGAGACAACAGATGCTCAGAAGCAGAGCAGGCAAAGCGCCATGGGAAGGAACAGCTTATCCTAGAACTCAGGAAGCTCAGCCACTGCTGTGGGTCTAGGACGTTGACATGACCTGGGAGGACAGGTAGCCAGAAGCCACTGAGGTTCTGAATGGAACTGATACATTAAGGCAGCATTGTGGCCGGGCGCGGGGGCTCACGCCTGTAATCCCAGCACTTAGGGAGGCTGAGGCGGGCGGATCACGAGGTCAGCAGATGGAGACCATCCTGGCCAACATGGTGAAACCCCGTCATTACTAAAAAATACAAAACTTAGCTGGGTGTGGTGGCAGGTGCCTGTAGTCCAGCCACTCAGGAAACTGAGACAGGAGAATCGCTTGAACCTGGGAGGCAGAGGTTGCAGTGAGCCGAGATCGCACCACTGCATTCCAGCCTGGCGATAGAGCAAGACTCCATCTCAAAAAATAAATAAATAAATAAATAAAAATTAAAAAGGCAGCATTTTAGCAAGGTGAATGTGGCAGCCTTTCCCAGGTCAGCACAGCCAGAATAGCCTGGATGGAAAAGTCATAGTCAAAGAGTTCCTGAATGCCCGCTATGAGCCAGGCATCATGCTCCCCAGGGAAGGCTACCCAGAGGACAGGATGCCTGAACTGGGTCTGAGAGACCAGCAGGAGGGCAGCAGGCACTCCTGGATTTCTTACAGCAGTGACTCCCAAGCCTGCCTATGTAGCTCCATCCAAATACAGATCTCCAGGCCCCACCCAGGAGATTCTGAGCCCAAAGGCTGGGGTGGGGCCCAGGATTCTGTATTTTTAAAAGTGTCCCCAGGTGATTCTGATACATTTAGAAAACAGACTTACTGTATAGGCTAGAAGCAGCTCCTACACTGGTACCCGGAACATAGCAAGTTCTGAAGTTTACTAATTAACAAATAACATGCTTCCCTGTTCACAGGTAACAAACTAACAGATTAATTACAACTTTCAAACATATTTAAAACAAGATGCAACCCTACATGAATCCTTTTTAGCTAATATCCAATTAGCCAAAATAAAATCGAAGGTCACTAATAATGTTCTATGATCTACTTCCGCAACCACTTCAGCTAAAAGGTGTTTCTATGCCACCTGAAAACGGCCTGAGACCTCGGTGTGTGAGCACCAGCCCCGTGCCTGTTCACTGCGGCCCTGTTCTGCATCTTGCAGCCATGCAGAGGTCCCAGAGCCATCTGAAGGGAACAAGAGCCCCCAGGCTATCTTCAGACAGTTCTAACACAATTCAATTCTCCCTGGGAATAAAAATAAACTGCCCCTGGACTTCATCTTACAAGACTGAGGTGCTCCTTAAAGGGGAAATATGGCACAAAGGGAATAGCACTGACCTAGGATGAAGGTCCAGCCGCAACTAACTCTCCAGAAAGTCTTGGGCAAGTGTCCTCACCTGTCATGCTATATACTCCAAACCCCTTCCAGCTCTGGCACAACCAGTGAGAAATTCTAGTTTCCTTCTTCCGAGTCAATACTGAAAAAACAATTCCAGCATAAAATCCCCTCATATGTCAGGTGCTAGGGATGCAGCCTTTAAGGTCAGTATCAATGCCCTTAAGGAGTTTAGAGTCTAGCAAGGAAGACAAACAATTAATCCAACGATTATACAAATACAACTGTGATAAATGTTACCAAGGAAAAGTGCTTGGAGTTTGAAAGTGTGTAACGGGAGCTCAGGAAAGGCTTAGCAAGGAAATGACACCAAAGCCAAGGCCTGAAAGCTGAGTACTAAGGGCGGGAGCACGGAGCACTCCAGACAGAGGAAAGGCATGTGTGATATGTTCTTTTCAGAAATATTCCAAACCTGCGGAGAATTAAATCACAAGTAAAATGAAGCAAACCTTTTAGAATCACACATTTAAAGGAAAAAAGGGCACTTTTCATCACAAACAGAAAAATTTACAAAATACGAACTAAAAAATAATGGGAATGCCGGGTGCAGTGGCGTGTGCCTGTAATACCAGCTACGCGGGAGGCTAAGGCAAGAGAATCGCTTGACCTCAGGGGTTCAAGACCAGCCTGGGCAACACAGCAAGAATTCTTATCAAAAACAAAACAAAACAGAGTCCAGGTGCGGTGGTTCACGCCTGTAATTCCAGCACTTTGGGAGGCCGAGGCGGGTGGACCACCTGAGGTCAGGAATTTGAGACCAGCCTGGCCAACATGATGAAACCTGGTCTCTACTAAAAATACAAAAAATTAGCCACCACAAAAAATTAGCCAGGTGTGGTGGCACGCGCCTGTAGTCCCAGCTACTCAGGAGGCTGAGCCAGGAGAATCGCTTGAACCTGGGAGGCAGAGGTTGCAGTGAGCCGAGATCACACTGCTGCACTCCAGCCTGGGCGACAAAAGCAAAACTCTCTCTCAAAAAAAAAAATGAGCCAGCGTGGTGGCGGGCACCTGTAATTCCAGCTACTCAAGAGGCTGAGGCAGGAGAATGGTTTCAACCCAGGAGGCAGAGGTTGCAGTGAGCCGAGATCGTGCTGATGCACTCCAGCCTAGGCAACAAGAGCAAAACTCCGTCTCAAAACAAAACAAAACAAAAAAAAGTAATAGGAGCAATTTTATGCCAGGACTGATAAACCCTTATCCGACCACTGACATCTGGCTAGAAGTCCCCACACACTAGACCCTCACCCCTCACACCTCAATAGAAGAGTTATCAGTTCCCTCCGGTCATTTGCAGCTGCCTCCAGGCCTTGAGTGAGGCTGCTGGAACTGGGCCCAGTAAAGTGGGGTAATCCGAGCATGAAACACTCACTCCAAGACAGGAGGAGCTCGGCCCTGAGGCTGGATCTACCCCTGGGCCAATATTTCTGATGCCAACTAAGAGTGCCAGGCATTGTACACAGGGATGGATGATAAGACATTATACAGTCACAGTATCGGGGAAGTAGAAGAGGAAAGAAGGGACGGCTCCTTGGCTCCAAGGAGGGGATGGTATCTGAAGATGGGTAAGACTTGGAAATGGAAAGAAGGAGCACCCCAACAGTGAGAATGACAGAAGCAAAGGCAAGTAGGCTGGAAAGCACTGGGTGTGCAGCAAGAGCTGCAGCAGGAGCTCAGGACAAGGGGATAGAGATCTGGCAACGGTGCAGAGTAGGCCCAGAAGAGATGACAATGCTGATATTCCAGGTGGTGTTTGGAGACCTGGTCAAATTCCAAGATCTGCCCAGACTGACCCTATGGCCAAGGGCCCTCAGTTTTCTACCGCGAACTAGTGCAATGTTTCTCAAATATTAGAGTCATTAGGATCACCTGGGACAGGTTGCCAGGCTCCTCCTCCAGAAAGGAGCTTCAGAGGTCCAAGGGTCTAGAGACTTTCTCAGGGGAGGTGAACGCTGAGTAAAGAATGGCCAAGGGCTCAGGAGGACACTGCAGGCAGAGAGTACAGCATGTATAAGGCCCACTCTACACATAGCTAAGGTATGAGGTGCACGTAAAGAAAGGAGGAGAGGTGAAGCCAGAGAGGTGGACCAGGCTCACAACACAACAGCCCTACCAAGAAACTGGGACTTGACTCCGTAGGCAACAAGGAGCCACTGCAGACTCACGAAGCCTGTAGAATCCTGGCAGCAGCTCCCCCAGGCACTCACATAAACAACTCCTACCTCAGCGTGCTTCCCCAATCAACATCAGTCTCCACCCTTTAATATCACCTACTACTCCTTTTCCAAAATCTGGCCTCGGATCCCCTCTGTACAACTATTCAAAATCAAGTAAGCAATTCGACCTAGAAAATTCACACTATGTCAGGAACCCATCTCAGACAAGGAGAGCCAGGCAGTGAAGAAAGATGATAAACAGAGATGGAAGCTGTCATGGAGGCAGACTGGTCCGGCCTGGGACAAGGCGGCCAGCTGTGTTCTCCCCAGATCGTATCTGTTCCTCTTGAACTTTCTCTTCCTCATTCGGAGAAACTCCAGGCTTCTCTAAATGGGTTCATGACCCTTGGAGGAAGGGGTAAAAGGGACGCAGAGAGGAGATAAGATGGGTCACAATGGGTTTGACCAGATCCGACCGAAATACCTTAAGAGCAATGAGAAACGTCACCGCAACTTCAACACTTCCAGCGGCCTCACCAAGGCCCTCTCCAGTTGCTCAGGATGACTACTGGTGACCAGTCCCATCCTCATAAGTCAAAAACTGAGGAACATAAACAGAGGTGCAGACTCTGAAGACAGTTCTGAACCCTGCAACGTTAGCAAAACGGGGGCGTGCGGACTCTCCTGGGGCTGCACTTAATTGGGGAGAGGAAAGCGAGGCGGTCATTAAAAACGCAGCTCCACTCCTCAGCACCAGCTGAGCGCGTCTGGCTCCGGGACACGTCCCCGAACGAGACCTCCCGCAGGTTGTGAACACTAGCTTGCAAGCTAGTTCCCCGGATCCCCTCCGGGAGCGCGCACTGACCTCGCCTAGGATGGGGTGGGCCACCCACCGGGAGCCCCCAGCTGCGACCCGCTCACCTTGCACTTGAAACCAGCGGCGGGCGGCAGGAGCTCCCGCAGCAGGCCCTTGGCCACCTCGCGGCTGGCCTCCTCGCTCACGAAGTGAAGGTTAAGCACCTCGTGCGCCTCGAACTTGGCGAGACGCAGCAGTGAGCGCAGCGCGACGCGGGCCTTGGCCTGCAGCGCGGCATTGTGCTCCGCCTTGGTGAACATCATCAGCAGGTGGTAGTCCACCGGCCCGGCCCCGCCGCCTTCCAAGCTCTTGGCCTTCGCACCGGGGGCTGGCGCCACGGAGCCTCGCGCCACCTCCAGCGCGGGCGGCGAGGGCGCGGCGGAAGCCCCGGCGCGGGCCTCCTTCAGCCTCTTGGTGGCGCTGGAGAAGGTCTCCCGGCCCGAGCCGAGGTAGTAGAAGGCACAGACGGCCAGCGCCGCGGCCAACAGCAGGGCGCAGTAGTGGGAGCGCACAGCGCCCAGGCGCGCCATGGCCCGAGCGCATGGGGGCCCGCCTCGGAGGAGGCCCATGCGCTAGGAGACCGCGGCGCTAGCGGTGCCAGCAACGCGCGAGAGCCCTCGGGTACCCGGACGCCGGCGGCCCCTTAGCCCCGGCGGCAGGCGGCGGCCATGGCGGGGGCGGGGCCGTGCCGCCTGGAGCCAATCGCGGGCGCCGGTGCGTGGAGGGGCGGGGCCGGTCTGCCGTAGCCGCTGGGTCTTAGGTTCCGAGGGTGTTAGAGGCCTGGCTAGGGGTTCAGTGGGATCCCGTGCCCGGCGTGGGAGGGGCGGACTGAGGACCCCAGCGTGCTGAGGGCCGGTCCCCTGTGCCGGCTGAGAAATGGCACCCTGCGCGCCGAGCCCCAGAGGATAGCTATCCAAGCTGAGCCTTGAAAGGAATGGAGGCGCCCGAACGGAGAACTTAGGTTAGCAAAAAGGGAAGCTGGAGGCACCAAGAGGGAAAGCTTTAATCTCTGCACCTTTATTTCTCCAATTTCTTGGAGGCTTTAAGCCGTCTCCGCCTCTCCCTGCACACGAGCTATTAAACCGGCAGCTCCTCCCTTTTCCCGCTGCCCTGGGAGGAAATGGCCCGGGCCGCACGTCGTCCCGGAGGCCGAGCGGAGGGAGGCTGGAGGATGTGGCCAGCAGAGGGACCCCGCCGCCCGCACGAACCTGCGAGGCTGCTCCCCGAGCCCCATCGCAGCAACGCCCTGGAGGGCGACTTTCATCCGTTTTTGTTTTATAAACAGACTTTTTAACACTTTATCAAGGGCCTTCTTGGGAGTACCAGGGAGTTTTGCACACCGAGGTCCCCCGCCCAAAGTCACACAGCTAGCCAGTGGCAATTTCGACCCTAGGCAGTTAGTTGTACACTGCTAACTAGATAAAAACGTACTAACTTCAGGCTTCTAAGAATTGAGGCTATCCCAGTAGTTTTTAAGTAAACACGCACAAGTGCTGTGCATGCTTGAGAGAGGAGGAGGTGAAAATAATGGACAAACGCACATATAGATTGGTCTCTCAGAGTTTGTTGGGCTATGCCATCATTTCTCAAAGTGTGGGTAGAGCCCACCTTTCCCAGATCTTCAGTCCATCTCATTTTTAACTCTTGTTCTTTTTCTGTTGAAGCAACACTTTTCTGGAAAACATTGGATCTCTGAAACAGGCCTGCAACAAGTTCACACATACTACTCACCTTGGGGGAAACCCCAAATAGCAGAATTACCACACTCGAGCAGTTCATGTGATCCTTACAACTCGATGAGATAGAAGTATTTTACAATGGAGGAAATTGAGATGTAGAGAATTACCCAAATGTAGTAGGCTAGTAAATAATGGAGCTGGAATCCTAACCCAAGTCTTACTGTTTCCAAGTCCAAGCGTCTAGTCAAGATTAGCTCCAAAATCAGTTAACTCAAGCTCTGAGTTGCGTGTATTCTACCACAACTGTTAGCATACGGTTAACAGCTGGTTAAGAGAGCAAGCCTTGGGGTGGACGATCCAGGCTGAAATTCAAGCTCTTCCACTACAGGTTGTTGGACTTTACACAAGTTACTTAATCACGCCGAACTGCAATTTCACCCTATAGAAAATGGGGCTAATACTAGTATCTATGCTTCATTGGCTTATGAGAGACAATATTTAAAAAGCAGTTAGAACAGTGCCTACCAATAAACTCTACTAAAGACACCAAATTCTTTTTTTAAAGCCTAAATATCCAACACATGCGAAAACACAATTCGGCAACCATAAGCTTTTCTGGGGTATTTACAAATAAACCCCAAATCTCTATTAAAGCTTTATTATATGTTCCACAGGCTCTCCAAGAAGCATGCTAGAGTATTATTACATTCTAATTACTGTTCGCTAACAAAGGAGAATTCTAGAATTGTGCCTTTTCATCCCCTACCTACACCACCAATAAGGTGAGTTTTTTTCCCCCTCTTATTTTATAATCAATTTATTCAACAAACATTTCTTCAAACCTTTGTAAGAACATTAGTCCCGGAATTTATGGCTAAGACATAATGATCATTTAAATTTTACATAGGGTGTGACTGGATGTGGTGGCTCATGCCTGTAATTCCAGCACTTTGGGAGGCTGAGGTGGGCAGATGCTGAGGTGTGCAGATCATGAGGTCAGGAGTTTGAGGCCAGCCTGACCAATACGGTGAAACCCCCGTCCCTACTAAAACTACAAAAATTAGCTGGGCATGGTGGCTGGCGCCTGTAATCCCAGCTACTCAGGAGGCTGAGGCAGGAGAATCGTTTGAACCCGGGAGGTGGAGGTTGCAGTGAGCCGAAATCACACCACTGTACTCTAGTCTGGGTGATAGGGTAAGGCTCCATCTCAAAAAACTAAAATTTTTAAAAAATCAAAAATACAAATAAAGTGCAGTGGTGGCGCGATCAGGCCACTGTAACAAAAAAATAAATTTTACACAGGAAGTCAGAAAAATAATTCTGACTTATATTGTTCTGACTTATCACTGATAATGCATCATTCTGACTTATCAATATTACTGTAGCTTATCATTCCCAATTATTTGCCTATAAATAAAAAGTTGCAGCTTCCTGAAGTGTATTGCGGACAGAAAGCAAAAACAGTAGGTTCAAAGTAGCCAGCCAGCTATTTATCCAATAGATACTGAGTGCCTATAACATACAAAGCATAGTAGTAGCACAATTAAAAAGGATGCAATATGACAGATGGTAATATTCGCTATTTTCTCAGAGATAGGTAACTGGTGTATCATAACATGTCTAAATACATCAAGAACTTGAGTAAGCACAATAACCTTTCAGTTCTAACTTTGGCCAAGTTCTCTGATTTCTGACTAGAGATTAGGTAAATGTTTTTCCTGTTGAGCCATTTCCACATTGTAAGTTTGCATAGATTATTCAACCTCTCTGCTTCAGACCTTGGCTTACATGTCACTGCCTACACAAATGATCTGTAAATACCTCCTATCCAGTGTCTGGGCCAAGTGCCATCCTCCACAATTCTGTGAGGGCCACCTATATATATACTACCCTAGTCTCATCTTGCTTCATTGCAAGAACGTGCCTCCAAGAGGACAGAATATACATTTTTTATTAACCACAATATACCCAGAACCTAACAGTGCCTAACACATTGGATGAGTCTCAAAAATATACTCAACCACTGAAGCAGCATTATTTCTAGGAATTCTTCCTAATTTAAAAATGTTCTAAAATATTTAACCATAAGAATAAAGCAAGGCCAAGTATGGTGGCTTAGCCCGGGAATGGTGGGTTACGCCTGTAATCCCAGCACTTTGGAAGGCTGAGGCAGGCAGATCACTTGAGGTCAGGAGTTTGAAAGCAGCCTGGCCAACATGCTGAAACCTTCTCTACTAAAAATACAAAAATTAGCCAGGCACAGTGGCTCACGCCTGTAATCCTAGCACTTTGGGAGGCCAAGGCGGGCGGATCACCTGAGGTCAGGAGTTCAAGACCAGCCTGCCCAACATGGTGAAACCCCATCTCTACTAAAAATACAAAAAATTAGCCAGGCATGGTGGCGGACACCTGTAATCCCAGCTACTCAGGAGGCTGAGCCAGGAGAATCACCTGAACCTGGGAGGCGGAGGTTGCAGTGAGCCGAGATCACACCGCTGCACTCCAGCCTGGGTGACAAGAGCGAAACTCTTGTCTCAAAAAAAAAAAAAAAAAAATTAGCCAGCGTAGTGGCGGGCACCTGTAATTCCAGCTACTTGAGAGGCTGAGGCAGGAGAATCGTTTGAACCCGGGAGGCGGAGGTTGCAGTGAGCCGAGATTGCGCCTCTGTACTCCAGCCCGGGGAAACAAGAGACCCTGTCTCAAAAAACAAACATAAAAATAAAGCAAAGTTAGGTTCATGAAGGCAAAAAATTGGAATCAAATGGTCATCAATGAAGAGTTAAAGCTAAAATAGATGCGTCCATTAAGAGTGATGTTTTCCAACAAACTGCAGGTGAGAATTTTAAAAAACAAATGGTGATCCAGCACACCAACATGGCCACGAGTAACAATGTACAAACCCGCACGTTTATGCCCACATGTACCTAGAACTTAAAGATAAAAAAAAAAAAAAAAAAAAAAACTCTTCAAATAAATGTTTTGAAGGAAAAATAAAAAAAAAAGAAATTCAGTTTCTTTCTCTTTAAATGAGGGAAAGGTCTTTACTAAGATAAGCCTTTTCACATGTAAGAAAGTTTAAGTCATATTTCTCCCCATAATTAAAATTTTAATCAAACCAAAAAAAAAAAAAAATGGGTGAAGTGGCTCATGTCTGTACTCCAATCTATGTGTGAGGCTGAGGTGGGAGAATCACTTGAGCTCAGGAGTTCAAGGCTGCAGTGAGCTATAATTGCCACAGGACTCCAGCCTAGGCGACAGTGCAAGACCACATTTCCAAAAAAAGAAAACAGTAATGGTAATAAATGGAAGAAAAACCTATAGAGACTAAGAAACATATTCACCAACTGCAATGTATGGAACTTAGGTGAATTCTGATTTGCACAATCTATTTTTAAAATCATATTTGAGACAACCAATTTGAATACTGATTATGTAGTTGTGTAGCTTAAGAAGTGTTATGATTTTTTAAACAGTCCTTAACTTTTAGATGTACATACAGAATGATTTGCTGGTGAAAGGTCTAGGATTTGATTCAAAAAAAAGTCCAGGAAAGGGAAAAATGGGTAGGAGAATAAATATAAGCCATGGGCTTATATTAGAGCTATTGAAGTTATTTTCTCTACTTGTACATGTTTGAAATTTCCCATAAATTTTAAGTTCTCCCCATCTATTAAGTGAAAAAGTGGGTAACAGTATGATCCCATTGTATAAATGTATAAATACACACACCCAAAGGTCTAGAAGGGCATACACCAAGAAAGAAACAGTATCTCCCTCAGTGCTATCCAGTAGAACTTCCTGTGACAATGTATATATTCTACAATCTCCCCTGTTCAAAACAAGAGTCACTAGCCACATGGGGCTACCAAGTTCTTAAAATGCAGCAGTAAGATTGAGGAAATGAACTCTAATTCTAATTAAGTAGCCACACGTAGCTAGTGAGTTCCATTTTGGACAGCACAGGTTAAGACAATGGAATTGTGAATGAGTCTCTTGCTTCTTCTTAACATTTCTCCACAAGCAAAAAGCTTTGTTTTCGCAATAATTGAAAAATTAAACTGTTTTCACTTAAAATATTTACAGACTACTGATGTGGGTTCTCCACAGAACTATTCTGAAAATGAAATGAAGCTGAATAAAACAAGTTATATTGAAAAGTTTATGTGTCTGCTTTCAATTAGCTCTTTTTAAAAGCAAATGCAGGTGATTCACTTCGTTTGGTTTTTTCAACCTTCCATTCCTTCAGTCCCAATCACAGACAAACGTGTCTGTTTACTAAAAGGATAAAATGTGAATGTACTGCATAGATTAGGAACATTAATGTCCATCATAATGGAAAAAAATTAGAGCAAGCCTCTCCCCCCGCTAAAAATAGCTTTTTATCTTTTTGCCAATGAATTAGGGGCCATAACAGCTCTGTGAACAAAGAGAATTGTATACTTAAAAGATCCAAATGGATTTATTGATTGAAGTCATCAGCAAACAGGATGAATGTGGATTTGAAAGGGCTGGGAAGAAACACAGTACCTTAAAAATAACTGCTGGTGACAGATACGTTCACAGTGTATTTCGCAAGGAAATGTACGTCAGCACGAAAGAACTAAGCCAGAGGTGAGATTTTTATTGACTTATTGTAATTTTTTGGCATACAAAGTACTTAATCAAGTATATTTACAATTCTTACATAATGTACATTTTGGAATAAAGATAATGTACTTTGCTCCATTTATAATGACAAACTATTGTAAAACTACATTCATGAATTAGATACAAATCCTCTACATACTAATAAAAAGTAAATGGACTGTTGGTTATACATTCTTTAAAATATACCTTTCCACAGGTAGCAAGAAATAGTACATGTAATAAGTCTTTATGACTGGAATGATCCAGAAATATCACAAAGCACGAGTAAACACATATATAAAAGTAGCTCATCATTTCCAAAAGTTAACCTTTAGCCTTTGTGTAAAATAAATGGTGCCAACAACCTTTATAATGTAGCAAGCTTTCCCTGTTTAATATCCAAAAAATGGAGGGTGGGGAGGTTGAAGAAAATCAAGAAATTTAGCAAATAAGATAGTGAAAAGACCAATGCAGAGAAAAGTTTATGTCATCAAACCTCGCTTTGTCTCCACATTATCACATTTTAAGTGGATAAATTTATGTAAACAGAAAAAGATGTCCACAAAACCGTATCTGTAGATGCCATCTGGAAGCATCAATAAATTGATAAGTATATGGTGAATTAAAATTACTTTTATAATGTTTTGCTTTCATTAATGTTTGTTATGGCAAAAATGTAAGATTTCCTACAATTTTGTCTTCAAATCCCAATCGAGCCCTTCAAACTTTTATTCAGGTTCTCCAGATTATTTGGAGTTTTTGTTATCAAAGCACAAGGAAAGCTGGCATTCATTATCAGACTTTGCTGCTTTACAATGATTTCAAATCATTTCATGATACAAATAAAGTGCCTCTGACTGGTAGTCAGACCTGGGTAATGGTGCCAACTCTGCCACCAGCTAGCAAATCAAATGACCCTGCTTTGTAAAACAAAAGGAGCACCCTAGGGTCAAAAAAGTAGACAACTTCGGAGCTCTTAGATTAAGATCTCAGAAATCCTACCGTGAGAATCCAGGGAGATAAAGCAATGCCAAAGTACACTGTGAGTAGCAAAACAGTATACAAAGGGGTGTTTTTATGTTTTCACCTTGTTTCATTCCACTCATTTTCATTGTGAGGAGCCCTGAATCCGAAAAGGGTAGTGACTACTAGTCCAGTGCTCCTTCCACTGTATCATGCGGTTCTAAAGTCATTCTGGACATACAATCTATAAAAATACATCATTCTTCCAGCTCATGTCCATGGTCCAAAGTGATATTATACAGAAGTGTTATCTGACAATATAAGAATGATCTGGGAATGTCTGATTATTCAAAATGGTAGTAAATTTAGTCTTACACACAATTTACTGCGACCATACTTAACATGCATAAAATATTTTTAAAATACAAACTTAAATTGGCCAGATTCTGAATGTGTATTTTTTTCTTTTTCAAAATGCACTCATGAAGAACCAAAGTTCATATTCCAAATTAAATCTGTATGTCTGGAAAAGTAACCAATCAAAGTTCATTAAAATCTACAGTGAAAACCAGTATAAATTAGGCAAACACCATAATCTAATATCAGGAAATTTCTGAATTTCTAAGGATTGTATTAAAGGTAACTCTTAAAACCTTAGAAATCTTAAGCACATAAATGTTGTAATGAAACACTGCAAATAACTGCTCAATTACTTTTATTCTAGCTCTAACATGAAATTGCATTTTATTAACTCTTCATAGTGCTATTCTTATTTTGGTATTAATCTAATTTTTAAGTTAGTAAGCTAAAGATAATGAGCTAACAGATTAATAAGGAATAAGAAATTAATAATAGATAAGTTATGGAAAGAAAATAAAAAGGCCAATTACATTGACCAATGAAGCCCAAAAGCATGATTAACATTGTTTAAACTATGATTGCTTATAATGCACTGAATAATTCACAGCATAACATAACTCAGATTTGTTACACACCATAGAAAAGCTATTAGTTGACATGGCTAAATTCACCTAAGAGCCAACCTACCTTTAACTATTAATTTAATTTAAAGCCTTGCTGTTTACTCCATCATTTCTGCCAAATGCAGTCCAAATTGGGTCTCAGCATATTCAAGAAATGAAGTCACAGAAATGTATTTCTGTATTGCCAGTCTCCCTGCAATATTAAAGATTTTGCTTTCTCTGAAGATACTCTGAACCATGATCATCTTTAGGGCACTTCAAATACATTTCTGACCACTAAATTTAAGTAGATACTAATTACTGCCACATTAACAATTCATAACTCAAGCTGCAGGAGGTAAGCATGTCATAAGGCATTGCCTTTGCAACCACAGAGACTCCAGAGGTGATCTGAAGCACATACCAATGCCCAGATCCAAAAGGAAAACTGCCTAGATTTCCTCAGACAAAGGTCAGGATCTTTAGGAATGAAGTCCTGGGATTAAAACAGGCAGGGGCACTATCAAGGACAACTGAGGCTTCTTTCTTTAACATACTTCTTTTCTTTGAGCTTCTTGGTCAAATAATTTCAAGGTACACGCTAATACACAGATTTCTGCCTTTAGTGAAGGTACCTAAAAAGCCAGATGATCTATGACTTTGAGATCACACAGCAAAGGTAAAAATTTAATGATCCTGTTATTGTTATAATTAAATACAACGCTGTGGCAGTTAGCATTTCCTCAGAAATAATTCACAAATATATTTTTATCCTCATCTAACAAATGTGACTATTACTAAATAAGCATTGCGTGCATGCAATTTGGCCAAATTATGGAACCTTTTCTGTGATGTGAACTTATTTCAATATAATTCCTGCTTGGCTAGATTCTGATTTGATGTTTAATCAATTTGTAAAACTCTAGTTACTGGGAAATGTTAGAAAATTTATCTATAATTGGATCATAAAATTTATATATATTTAAAAACCTCTTTTATTTAGAAAGTATCAATATCATTTACATATAATTTCTAAAAGAAGAATAAACTTAATTGTTGACCACAGTGGAAAGGAATCAAAAGGCAAATTAGGCTGGGTGCAGTGGCTCACGCCTGTAATCCCAGCACTCTGGGAGGCCAAAGCGGGCTGATCATCTGAGGTCAAGAGTTCGAGACCAACCTGGCCATAATGGTGAAACCCGTCTTTACTAAAAACACAAAACTTAGCTGGGCATGGTGACGGGTGCCTGTAGTCCCAGCTACTTGGGAGGCTGAGGCAGGAGAATGGCGTGAACCCGGGAGGAAGAGGCTGCAGTGAGCTGAGATTGCGCCACTGCACTCCAGCCTCAGTGACAGAGCAAGACGCCATCTCAAAAAAAAAAAAAAAAAGGCAAATTAATTATTTTATACTTGATAAGACATTTCAAAGATGGAATCAGACTAATTTGTGGCATATAAATGGTAATATTTTTATCCATA
This sequence comes from Rhinopithecus bieti, assembly GCF_001698545.2. NCBI lineage: Eukaryota > Metazoa > Chordata > Mammalia > Primates > Cercopithecidae > Rhinopithecus > Rhinopithecus bieti. The sequence continues at coordinate 8,974,481 of NW_016805666.1, forward strand.
ATATTTTGGAATTCAGGGGTCTGTGAATCATGTAACCGAACGCTAAAGCTATATACATGATATAATTTAAAAGAATGTACACTGTGTACAAGTACACAAAATAGATGTAGAAAAAAATAAACAGCAATTTATTGCTATATATTTTAGTATTAACTAAGAATTAGTGGGGTTCTTTTTCTCCTTTGTACAGAGATTCTTTCACTAGGAGCAACAGCAAAACTATATCTTTAAAAGGACAAATTTCAAATATAAAATGGCCTATATTATTTTATAAACGGATTTTCCTTTAAAAGTTAAGTTTCGATGAAAGCATAATTTTGCAACATTCAAGTAACCTGTTAGACACAGTTTTATTACATCGATACATCTGTCAAGGCTTCAGGAAATCAACCCAACAATGAAGAACTACACATTTTGAACTGGTTTTTTTTTTTTTGTGATTAAAAAAAAAAAAAGAGCAGAGCATCTTTTTGCTGCATAAAATAAATCTAAAGGACTGAATTATGGTCTACCTGTACAGCCATTATACATACATACATTAAAGTACTGGACAATAACCTGTCATCTAAGAAGTATAACTGCATTTATGAACAAATGGGGAAAACACATTCTCTGGTTCTAATAAATCACATATTGAGTGTATGAAAGCTAGGTTACCAAAACACATAAACACACACACCTATTTCTGAACCACCAAAAATCATCAGGAAAGCTAAAGAAAAAACATTCTTGAGGCAGGCAGGACAGTTGGCTCCCACTTGATGAAGACATGCTTGACTGAATGATCCTGGGCAAGATGCACGATGGAAAAAAATTCAATGCTACCACCCATTGGCAAAAGAATCATTTTCGTCTAACCTCCTAGCATCTTGTAACCTAGAGATGGCCTAAATCTAGACTGAACTTTTATCTACAGAAATAGCCCTTTAAATAGGCTTTTTTAGTAAAAGAGGTCCTAAATTAGGTTCCTCTCCAACTACTAGATAACTATGTTTTAATTTGTAAATATATGAATGGGTACCTTTTTTCCAAGCCATTCAATATCTACCAAAATTTAGTAGAATTAAAGCAGTAAAAAATTGTGAATTTTTAGCTATATACATTAGGGGGTCATCAGATTTCATATTTTCCCATTTTTTAAAAAAATCAGAATTTCTGTGAATCTTGCTGGAAACGATTTAGTTTCTCTGGATTATTGGATGCCATTTGGGAAAAATCACGAAATATGTCCTGGTAAGTTTCATCACCTGCATGAAATAAAATAAAGACACTTTAAACATTTACACAAGTATTAATAAAACAACATTCATATTTATTACTAGTACTATTTTATAATTCATTACATTAAAATTTTGTTCAGATGAGCATTTTGGAAGGGGCAACTAAAATAAATGCTGAAAAATTATGTAATGAAAGAAAAAAAAAAACTATACCTGAAAAAAGCACCTCAGATGCAGCCACAGAAGAAAGCTCAGAGTTAGAAAAGAGTAAAGATGCAAGTGTTTTAAAGCAATGTAAAGAAATATGTTTATTAACACATGAGGGGGAAAGAAAGTCATCCTAATGAGGTATAGTAAATGAGACCTTCTTTAAATAAATATTTCCCATGATAAAGGCCAAAAGAAATGACTAAAACCTAAATACTAATGTTTTGGATGGATGCAAGTTATTAACAAGACAAACCAATAATCAGGACAAACTGATAATCAGATAGGGAAAAATAATACTGTCTTTTAATTAAAAGGAATTTAAAAGAGCATGTAAAAAAGTAACTTTTTAGTCAAACTTTAATGCGTAACTAAAACTAATGCACCTACATCCACTGCTTACTAAACTCATAAAATCTGGTCAGGTGCAGTGCCTCACGCCTATAACCCCAACACTTTGGGAGGCTAAGGGGTGGTGGGGGGGACAATTGGTTGAGGCCAGGAGTTCAAGACCAGTCTGGGCCACATAGTGAGACTACGTCTCTACCAAAATTAACAACAAAATCCTAGAAAATGGCTTTAAGGTAGGGCGTGGTGGCTCATGCCTGTAATCCCAGCACTTTGGGAGGCCGAAGCGGGCGGATCACCTGAGGTCAGGAGTTTGAGACCAGTCCGGCCAACAGGATGAAACCCTGTCTCCACTAAAAATACAAAAATTAGCCAGGCGTGGTGGTGAGTGCCTGTAATCCTAGCTACTTGGGAGGCTGAGGCAGAAGAATTGCTTGAACCCAGGAGGTGGAGGTTGCAGTGAGCCGAGATCGCGCCACTGCACTCCATCCTGGGCAACAGAGCAAGACTCTGTCTCAAAAAGAAAAAAAGAAAAAAAAAGGCTTTAAAATCACAGTTTTGCATATTTAAAAGTTGGGTTTGTTTTTGTTTTGCTGCAGATCATATGAGCAAGAATGCTACGACAAAATGCAAGTAAATACCAAGGACATCTGTTAAATTAGAAAAATAAATGTGTATATGTATAAATATACACATTTATAGATTATAGATACTGATATTATAGCTGACTGAATACCATTTTTCTTGTCATGAGAAACTAAATATACACACACATACAGATCAATCCCTCAGACAAAGGAATCTTATTTTCAAGACAAATCATTAATGCTTCCTGCTAACATTAGCCTTATACAAATGCTTGGCATAATTCTGTTCTCAAGATTTCAACCATAAAATACTGTTTTTGAATATTATTGTTGTAACATGTTTTATAATTATCTCCTATAAGATACCTTGCATTCTCAAGCCTGTAATCCCAGCACTTTGGGAGGCCGAGCCGGGCGGATCACAAGGTCAGGAGATCGAGACCACCCTGGCTAACACGGTGAAACCCCGTCTCTACTAAAAAATACAAAAAACTAGCCGGAAGAGGTGGCGGACACCTGTAGTCCCAGCTACTTGGGAGGCTGAGGCAGGAGAATGGCGTAAACCCGGAAGGCGGAGCTTGCAGTGAGCTGAGATCCGGCCACTGCACTCCAGCCTGGGCAACAGAGCGAGACTCCGTCTCAAAAAAAAAAAAAAAGATACCTTGCATCCATCTTATAACACACTCATTGCTATAGTCGTTGTTAATAGTGCATTAAGATTTGTCAGTTTTAAAAGGTGAGATTTTTGAGGCAAGAAATGTCATACCAAAAGCTAGAGAATTAATTTAAAAAAGGTGAGGATAGGAATAAAAAGGTCTAACAGCATAAGCCAAGATTTTGAATTAAAAAATTTTAATACTTTTGGCTGGGTGTGGTGGCTCACGCCTGTAATCCCAGCACTTTGGGAGGCTGAGGTGGGCGGATCACGAGGTCAGGAGATTGAGACCATCCTGGCTAACATGGTGAAACCCTGTCTCTACTAAAAATACAAAAAATTAGCCAGGTGTGGTGGCGGGCGCCTGTAGTCCCAGCTACTTGGGAGGCTGAGGCAGGAGAATGGCGTGAACCTGGGAGATGGAGCTTGCAGTGAGCCGAGTTCACGCCACTGCACTCCAGCCTGGGTGACAGAGCAAGACTCCACTTCAAAAAAAAAAAGTTTTTTTAATACTTTTAGTCACTTTTATATTTAGTCTAGGTAAAAAGCAACTTATTAACATCTCTGTATAGTTTTCATTTAGCCCTGGAAATTTATTCCTGACTTGAATCAATCGATTAAACCTAATCAGTCTACTTTAAAAAGAAAAAAACAGTAAGAAGAGATTATTAACAGGTGGCTGAGAGTAACTGAACATCTAACTCATATTGACATGACTAAAATAAAAGGTTGATATGCTGGAACAACTGGTAAGACAATCCAATTATACCCATGATTTCATAAAAGTTTACTTCCACATCAAAAGACAAACATTGCTATTCTCATTTTTAACCATTCTAAAAGATATAAAATAAATAGAGAAGAGAGCAACAAATAGCAACAAACCATATAAAATATTTTTTCTAATTTTAGATATTGAATTATTTAAAATATTTATTGTAAACATTATAAATATTTTAAAAGACTATTTAAACTGGATAGTCTGGAATTTTCCTTTCCAAGAAAGTGTAAAGTGCAGATTATAATACAAAAATACCACAAAGATTTTACCATTCAACACTAGAAGTAACTTAAAAGGCACACATTATACATTCAAGAAGAAACAGGAAGAAGGGTCTAGCAGACGTGAATACCAAACAGTCTACAGGTAGCACCAGATGAGCACTGTTAAGTATTACAACAGTACAATGGCAATATATGGCTTCTACTATTAGCAATGCATATTTTGTATAACAAGCTATGGAATTTTTTAAATGGTTTCTCTGTTTTTGTTTTCAAATCATCTAGTACCTATTACAGAAGTATATTTTAGTAGAACCATTGTACCATGCAAAACAAATTATAAGACTCTATTAAATGCTTCCTTGAATGAAAGTGTTGGTGCTATAATAATCATTGGTTTCACTGACTGAATACATTTAAAAAGCATTAATACAAAAGGAAGTTGCCACCTTCACATACACACAAAACTTTTTGTTAACATTGAGCTTCTAACAAAACATTAATTAATGCACTGTTAAAGTACTACCTTTCTTAGATCTCAAAATGTGTTGCCAAAAGCAAACGTTACAAGAACAACAGTGACCAAGATATTTAATACAGTTAACACAAATTGAACTTCAATGTGATTTTTTAATATTTAAATATAATTTTGATTACTTAGAATTTTTCCCAAGGCAAATATAATTTGTCTACATAACAACCACCCAGAATATGCTGCTATGAAATGTTCCCAGAAATACATTTAACAGTTAATTATAAATGGTAAACAACTAATCACTCAACATTTATAATACTAAGCATATTCTTTAAACTTAACTCCATTCTATTTCCCTTCAGATACTTAACTATTCTATGTGCCTGGACAGCTCTGAGTTTTTAAAATGCAGACTGCTGTGTTTCCACTGACAGTTTAAATTTATTTTTAATTTCTGGTATTCAGAATATCTACCACAACAGCAGTTATGACGATTCAAGAGTTTGCTGACTTTGCTCTTGAAATGTTCTCCCCTCAAAGGGATGGCAGCATGTGAGACCCACCCCCAGGTCATCATATGCATGACCTTACCCCTTCTGGGTTGGTAACAGCTTACTTTCATAATTGCTTAGATCAACGATTCCCAACTTGTGCTTGCTACATACTCACATAACCAGCGGTGGGTCCCTAAAGCAGTGATGATTCTCAACTGGCTGAGAGCCTGCCAACGATCAAGAAGAGTCACAGAGCCAGAGACTGTGGGAACCACCAAACTGGTTTCCAATCATTGAGAGAAGAGTGTGCTGTTTCCCTTACCCACCCACGTCTCCTAAGGGCTACAGGGACTGCCAAAGAGAGACACACCTTCTTTTGAAAACAAACGTGTGCTCTCACATCACCCCACACAAGAAACAGGGAGTCCCAGGTCCTTAGGGTTGCACAGATAGAAAGTTCACAAGTGGGGTTTCTTAGAAATAAATCAGTGATTGCCAAAGATTACATCTGAATCTTTTAAAGGATAGAGCTCTTCATTATCAAAAGATTAAAAATACCTGCATTTAAGTTACCCAGAGTTCTGAAGTCTTCATACTATGGCTAAGAAAACCAAAAAAGGATCCCAATAAAACAAGTAACCAAAGCGTTTGATAGAAAAATGTACAGTGATAAGCAGAGGAAAAACAAAGAGCCGCTGCCTGAGCCCAACATACCCGCTCTCTAAAGACTCATAAAGGAAAAGAACAGTAAACGGAGAGCAACCGCTCTGCCATCTCACCATGTCCCCTGTCTAAGCATGAAACTATCCTGCTTTAAATATTAGGCCCTCTGAATGTGTTAAAAATCTAACCCTTTTCAAGATAATCCTCAAATAAATTAGAAAATCTCAATTTTATTCTGATACACTATTTCCAGAATTCTGATCTTTTAACCTCTAAAATGTGAGAATGGTAGGAGAGCTTGTTTTAAAACAAGGCTTTTTTTTTCAAGTTTTCATTAAAATAAATTGGAAAATCTTTTTTATACATTTTAAGTTTATGTATATATAAACTCAAAAATGACAGTGAAAGACATTTGAACGCTCCTAAATGATGGCAGCAGAAACCCAAGCAATTTGGGTGCAACTAGAAGTGGCGAGAACTTAGAGGCCCCCTCCTTTCACGCTTCCCAACTGCAGAGAAGAGTCTACCACTGACCACCTGGCTAATCAGCTGAGTGAACGTCATCAGCAAACACCTTAAGGAAAGAGCAGCTAACCAAACATTGAAGTTAAAAATTTCAGGGGGAAAATAACTGTTCAACTTAAAATCTTGAGGTTCACTCTTCTCTCACAAATAGCAGGTCATATTCTTTAAACAATTTTTATTTTAAAGTGCTTAAACACAAAGGCCTCAAAAATGGCCTAGTAATACTATCAGTTAAGAATATCTGTTACAAAATTATAACCTATTTAAAATCTAACATTCAAGTTTAAAACAAATGGGTGAAATCCAGAATTAATGCTAGAGCTTCACCCTTAATCAGTACTCTTACATCCTGGAACTTCATGAGCCGCCTAGTATTGTATGATCCATAGGATTAAAGTGGGACACCCTAGATTAGAAATATCTAGCTGAAGTGCCTCTATTCTTAACGTTCTTACTTGTTCCATATTAAATTAGGCCAAAAATAAGCAGTAGTAAATATGTCCTCTGAGGAAAGAATGGCCTCACATTGATTATATATTAATCTCATTAAAATAAATGGCTGAAGTACAGAAATTTCAAAATGTATTTAAGCAGGAAGAAGAGATGATATTACCAGGTCACTTTAAAATAATGTAACCACATTCATTTTAAAAAACCAAACCTACTCATTGCAAACTGAACATTCTCAAGTATTTTAGTCATGAATTCCTGAAATTTTTTACTAATGTGCATATAAATTTAAAACAGAGTAATTCACATACTCAAATTCATGAAACAAGAGAACCAATAATTACTCTCTTCTCTGTGAAAAATGTCTAATCAACGTGTTCATCAAAGAGAAGAATCTGATGGGCAATACTTCTCCCTTGACATCTTGATTCAAAGGTGAAAATTACTCAAAATGAAACTTGAGGTGATCATGAATTGAAATTTCTCAAGTAGAATAAATCTACTCTGCCATCAGCTGCAAAAAGGATTGTTCTAAATAATTCCACTTATCTAAGGGATAATGTACAACTGCCTGGAGGCAAAGCTTTAGCTTTAGATAAAATGAGACCTTTGCCCTCAGTCTTTCAAACTAGCTCCACTCACATCATGGACTTCTCCACCTGGTGAATTTTCATTTTAAATCTTCAACTCATTTTTAGATTGTAGTACAAAACTCATCAGTAAATGTTTTCTTGGTATTTTCCATACTGGCTTTTTATATGCCAGACACATGGTGATTTTTTTTTTTCCCTGAACGTAATTTATAGAAATTCCCTGAATAACAAAAAGAAAACAATGTTGTTATATTCACTTGACAGCTAAAAGAATTCCAAAAGAAAACAACTATTTTGCTGCTGTAAGTATATAAAGAGTATTTGTACCATTCCATTCACTTCACTGGAATGTATATGGAAGACATCTGTACAGCAAATAAAGAAGTCAGCAGCCAGAGTTCAATAGAGCAAGTCAATGTGTACTGTCATAGGAAGAGTTACGAATTTTTAAAGGCCCGGGATTAGCCACCCAAGGATTCAGTTAAGTACAGTACAAAGCTAACAACTCACAATTTACAAGTAGGTTATAAAAACTCTATAGTATCACATTAGTTTGCTAAAGACCTATGAATCTTCCAGTTGTAAACTGATAAATTCCTGAATGCATTTCTTATACTGCATTTCAGTATGGTTATTAGTAGAATATTGACCTGGCTGTCCATAAAGTCCTTCTGATTCCCGCATCTCTTCATTCATTCTTGCTAAACGTAACCTAAAAATAAATAAAATAGTGTTTTAGATGACATTATACAATGTCGTAAAGTCTATAAACAGGTAATACATGTACTAATGTAATTGTCTTTTATTTGCCATTAAAATAATCTGGCTTTTAGTTTATCAAACCCAGCAATCTGAGGTACAAAGATAACTATCTCACCTTCATACAATTCTCATGAGAAAGGCCAAGAAAACTTTTCCGACCACTGCATTTTAGTTCTACTTCAGCAGCATCCCTGCAGTACCTCTAGTGGCTTGCTCCCTCCAGATGCCTGAGAATTCCTGGCTCTTACAGCAACCTGTCAAATGTTAACTGCCAACTGTTGAAATTATTGCTTCTACAGTGCAGAAGTGAGACTCTGTCATAAGTTCACTCTGGTTCGCCCTGAAGTGAGGTCGTTCCAGACATATAAACAGCATGTGTCGCCTCTAAATACTGGGAATATATTTTGATATACAAACATTATAATAAATGACTGGGTTATCAATAATTTTCCAACATTACCATATTGCTTATATATTCTTTTTAGGTTATTCATCTTGGCAGCAGATGACACGCAGCACCAGGTTCAGAAGCTAAGTATTGCCTTTAAGCAACATTTTAAAATAGACAAATACTGTGTTTGGTACCCCTCTCCTACTCTGTACCTCTCGTCTGTCCCTCTGGGCCACCGAATCTCCACTGCCTTCTCAGACCTCCATCACCCTCTTCTGAAATGTTCTCTCTGACAACTGCAGCGTGTGACATGGAATTTTCCTATCTTCAAAGTTCCACAATTCCCTTCATCTCCTCACTTGACCACTCTGTGTATTAACAACAGTTCCACAAATCTTCCTTTGGCATTTGGGTTTTTACAGAGGATGCTTACTTACAAAAATTCTTAAGTGAAACTGAAGCACTCACACCAAGTAAAACAAGAAAATTTAGACGATCTGAGAACAGATTATTTTTAAGGGAAGGGTCCATTGCTATATAGGTATTGCCTTGGAAGCTGCCTGCAGAGCTTCTTTATATCATTCCTATCTTTTCTTGAATAACTTATCTTTCTTCTACTGTCAATCTGTAATGATTTAAGAGTTCTACATTTTCCTGCAATAGCCTCCATAATAACAGTAACCCCTCCTTGGGGGAAAGGATCTGAGAAAGTATGCTTTGCTGTTTTGATGTTTTATTTGGCAGAAGGGTGACATATGAGAGGTCAAGAATTCTCAGCAGGAGCTCAGGAGTGTGAATGGACCTATTTCTTCTCCAGTGATGGGGGATAAGCAATTATGGGCTTCATTTAGCCCAGGATAAAATGAGTAAGTGACAATACAAAATATGCTTGAGATTTCCTAGATAATAAGGTATAGGTGGCAATTAATTTTCTGAATTCCATGTGTAATAAACTACTTTGATCTGATATGTAAATCAAATTAAGACCTCAAAATTATTTAAAAGATCACATTAAATTTTATTCAAACATTCAAAAGCATGCATTTTAATCTTAAAATTAATCAAGTATTCAGGTAAATAATTTTTTTTTTTCTCGTTCATCCTCCCAAGTAGCTATGACTACAAGCATGTGCCACCACACCTGGCTAATTTTTAATTTTTTGTAGAGACAGGGTCTCGCTGTGTTGCCCAGGCTTTTCTCCAGTTTCTGGGCTTAAGCAGCCCTCCCACCTCAATCTCCTGAGCAGCTTGGATTGGGGCGGCAGCACCTGGTTTTATGTGGACAATTCTTTTTAAAAACAAGTACAAATTCCTACCACTGCCCAGAGGTAATGGAACTTCTCAAATTACTAACATCAATGCAACTGTCTTGCCTACAGAATTGTAGAATCCTCTAATTCTCAAGGTAGTAGAATAATTACCTGTTACTCTAACAATCCCAGCCTCTGCCCTCATACTATACAAAGAGATAAAGAAACCATTTTAGCCGGGCGCGGTGGCTCACGCCTGTAATCCCGGCACTTTGGGAGGCCGAAGTGGACGGATCACCTGAGGTCAGGAGTTCAAGACCAGCCTGGCCAACATGGAGAAACCTCATCTATTAAAAATACAAAATTAGCCAGGCATGGTGGCGCATGCCTGTAATCCCAGCTACTCAGGAGGCTGAGGCGGGAGAATCGCTTGAACCCAGGAGGCAGAGGTTGCTGAGCTAAGATCGTGCCGCTGCATTCCAGCCTGGGCGACAAGAGCAACACTCTGTCTCAAAAAAAAAAAAAAAAAAGAAACTATTTTAAAGTCACTGGTTTTCTGTTTCTGTATCAGGCAGTACAGCACAAATGGCTAAGAACATGGGTTTTAGGGACACAATTCTTGGTTTCCAATCCCAACTCCACCACGTACTAACATCTCAAATGATCTATGGCTTGGCTTCTTTTTCTATAAAATGAAGACAATATTAACAATATCTTCCTCATAGAGTTGCTGCAAGAACCAAATAAGTTCATGCATTTAAAGTGTTTAATACATTTAACGTGCTTAGAGAAGTACATGGCACCAAGTAAATACCAGCCAACTTCGAAGTTCACACAATGCACAACGCTATGTTAGCATTCTGTGGAAGTGCAGTTGGCTGTCTTTCTCTGTGGGTTCAACCAATCACCAATGCAAAATAATCAGGGGAAAAAAGGCAATAAAAAAATAACCATACAACAATTTAAAAATACAAATAATTGGCCAAGTGTGGTGGCTCACACCTGTAATCCCGGCACTTTGGGAGGCCGAGGTGGGTGGATCACCTGAGGTCAGGAGTTCAAGACCAGCCTGGCCAGCATGCTGAAACCCGTCTCTACTAAAAATATTAAAAAATTAGCTGGGCGTGGTAGTGGGTGCCTGTAATCCCAGCTACTAAGGATGCTGAGACAGGAGAATTGCTTGAACCCAGGAGATGGGAGGTTGCAGTGAGCCAACATGGTCCCACTCCAGTCCAGCCTGGGTGACAGAGTGAGACTCCGTCTCAAAATAAAATAAAATAAAAAACAATCACTAGGCACAGTGGCTCACCCCTGTAATCCCAGCACTTTGGGAGGCCGAGGTGGGCGGATCACTTGAGGTCAGGCGTTCAAGACCAGCCTGGCCAACATGGTGAAACCCCGTCTCTACTAAAAATACAAAAATTAGCAGGTTGTGGTGGATCACGCCTGTAATCCCAGCTACTAGGGTGGCTGAGGCAGGAGAATCTCTTAAACCTGGGAGGGAGAGGTTGCAGTGAGCCAGTGCAATCCACTCTAGGCAACAGAGCGAGAGTCGGTCTCAAAAAAATAAATAAATAAGTAAATACAAATACAAAACACTATAGTATAAAAACTACATAGCATTTCCATTGTATGAGGTGTAATAAGTAGAGATGATTTAAAGTATATGGGGGGAGGTACATAAGTTACGTGTAAATACATACCATTTTATATAAGGGACATGAGCATATGTGGATGTTGGTATCCACAGGGTCTTGGGACCAATTCACTGTGGATAACCGAGGGACAACTGCAATGCACTGTATGGAAATAGTCAAGTAAAAAGGACTTACAAGGTTACTATATCAGCATTGGCTGCTTCCACAGCTATACTCAAAGGGTCTTTCCCTTCTTCATCGGTGGCATGTTGATTGGCACCTCGTTTTAGGAATAAACATACCTGCCTGTTTAAGAAAACAGCATTTTTGAGATATTGTAAGAAAAAAAAATTAGTATTCACCTTAAAAAAGTACTACTTAAAGAAATAACATTTTCATTAGGAAATTCTTCTTTCATTCTACAACTATTAATTGAACACTAACTCTACTAATAAAAGCTTATCAAGATCAACATTTTACAAGCCTCAAGGTATTTTTGCATACATTATCTTATTTAATCTGGTGCTATAAAGACAGCATGGTGGATATATAAGGTGTGGTCCCTACCCTCAAAGAGTATCATAAAAAGGCCGGGCGCGGTGGCTCACGCCTGTAATCCCAGCACTTTGGGAGGCCCGAGGTGGGTGGATCACGAGCTCAGGAGATCGAGACTATCCTGGCTAATACCGTGAAACCCTGTCTCTATTAAAACTACAAAAAAAAAATGAGCCTGGCGTGGTGGCGGGTGCCTGTAGTTCCAGCTACGCAGGAGGCTGAGGCAGGAGAATGGCGTGAACCTGGGAAGCAGAGCTTGCAGTGAACCGAGATCACACCACTGCACTCCAGCCTGGGTGAGAGCAAGACACTGTCTTCCAAAAAAAGAATATCATAAAAAGATGCGCACAGGTATCTATAAACCTAAATGAAAAAAGATCACTCAAGGTCATTATTTGAAAATGAAGAAAGCCAAGGCAATGTAAACTTCACAGTAATGATAATACAACAGCAAAGAATGGGAAGTAATCTTGCTGTACTCGCAAATATTAATTACTTGAATAAACTGATAAAAATTTAAAAATATGAAAGAATGACTAAATGGAGTCTATGAAATAAAATGGAAAGAATTTTGATAGTTTAAGAAGAAAATAATGGCTGGGCAAGGTAAGCACCTGTAATCTCAGCTACTCAGAAGGCAGAGGTATGGGGTATCACTTGAGGTCAGAAGTTCAAGACCAGCCTGAGCAACATAGCAACACCCTGTCTCTAAAAAAAATTTAAAAATTAGCCAGGAGTGGCAGGCAGTGCTGTAGTCCCAGCCACTGGGGAGCTGAGCTGAGGCAGGAGACCCTGAGCCCCAGAATTCAAGGCTGTGGTGAGCTGTGAATGTGCCTATGAACAGTCACCACACTCCAACCTGAGCAACACAGTGAGACTCCCATCTCTTAAAAAAAAGAAGAAAATACAAAGGATGAGTTAAGTACTACCTTAAATACTACCTTTTTCAAGTGTAGAAAGTTTTATTGATGAAGTTGTCAGACTGAATCTCCTTGCTCCTTGCTGATAGAAGAAAACAGGCCATGATAAAAATGCCCAGACATGGCCGGGCATGGTGGCTCATGCTTGTAATCCCAGCACTAAGAGAGGCTGAGGCGGGCGGAACACCTGAGGTCAGGAGTTCAAGACCAGCCTGGCCAACATGATGAAACCTCATCTCTACTAAAAATACAATTAGCCCAGGTGTCGTAGCATACACCTATAATCCCAGCTGCTCAGGGGGCTAAGGCAGGAGAACAGCATGAACCCAGGAGGCGGAGGTTACAGTGAGCTGAGATCATGCCCCTGCACTCCAGCCTGGGTGACAGAGCAAGACGTTATCTCAAAATAAAAAATAAATTAATTAATTAACAAAAATAGCCAGACACAGGGCTCACGCCTATAATACAAGCTACTAGGGGACGATCGCTTGAGCCCAGGAGTTCAAGGCTATAGTGAGCTATGATCACACCACTGCACTCCTGCCTGGGCAACACGGTGAGAACCTGTCTCTAAATAAATGAAGATGCTATTTTAAAAATATTTTAAAATAAGAGCTTCTTGCTTATCTGCCATGTAATAATCAGATACCCTGAGATGTCTTATTAAGAAACAAGCGTTTAAGACACAAATTTTTCATATAAAGCCAACATTTTCTTTCATTTATACTTCCTAATAATAGAAAGTCAATTTTCAAGGCTTTATTGTTCTGTGAATCTTACTATCGCTCCAGAAGACACATCAATAACCCAAAGTAAGAATTTAGTTTAGAATTTGACTTTAGCTACCCTATGGAAAAACTAAAAATTACAAAGTAATCAAATTATCCTTAAATAGGTTATGTGTGTGCATGCTATGGAAATAATGTATATGTACCCGCATAAATAAACACACACATAGGCTTAAGTTGTCTGACAAAATCACCAAATTTTAGTAACAGAGAAAGTTAAGTACTAAAACTGATCTATTTAGTGACAAGTTAAGGTCAAAGTAAGCCTTGAAATTTTCATATCTGAAAACCAATAGTAGCTTTTTCAGAATGAGATTTTTTTAACTTTCAAATTCCATCATGACACAATAAGTCATGGAACACATCTCTTTACAAACACTACCTACAAACTTTAACCTGAGAAAACGAAAACATTAATTCAAAGTAATTTTTCCAATAAAGTCTCCTTAAATATTAAAGCACTGCAGTTACCCTGTGTGCCCTAAGACGGTGGCATGGTGCAACGGTCCCCGCCCTTGGACATCTCTTTGGTTGACATTAGCACCATTCTGTAGGAGGAACTCACATGTCACCAAAGAGCCCTTAAAGGAAAAAAGAGGATAACTATATACAAAAGCAAATAACAAGAAACAGTAATACATTTCTTTTTAAAAACAGTTTTCTTTACTCAAATAGTATTTCCATTTCATTCTCTCCAAAAGAAAAAATATCCCTCAGCCAAAGCAGAGAAATTATAAATTACATTATTTTCTTCCCAAGAACTAATTCTAAGAGATTCATTTGCAGTTTGTGAACTAGCAAAACACACTAGATACTTTTATTATCAGAATTCTCTTCCACTGTAAAAAAACTGTTGAAACAATCGAAGTGATGCTCAGAAACCACTACTATTAATAGCACAGAGGCTCCTTCTATTTTCCAACCCATCTCTTGAAGCAAAGATAATACTAAAGCCAGTTCAGAACATATTATGATTTTTTTTTATATTTGATTGCTATTGAAAATGTCATTGTATAAACGCATACCCCTAATACAGCCTGAATAAGTGGTGTTGCTTTGTTTTCCTCGGAATTGGCCCAATTCACATCTGCGCCATGAGCCAAAGCCTCAGCCATTTTAGGAAGGTTTTTTTCGTATGACGCCCTATAAAGCTGAAGTCCTGGATTAAGATGTTTCGAGTCCAGAAACACAGAAGAATCTTGCCTTTCTCCTTCTGAAAAGCAAACACAAATACATCAATAGAAATGAGCTCCTGGCAGAAAAAGAAAAAAATATTTAATAGGTATAGTTCCAGTTTTACAAGATAAAAAGAGTTCTGTGGATGAATGGCAGTAATGGTAGCACACTAATGTGAATACACTTAATGCCACTAAACCGTACACTTAAAAATGGTTAAGATGGGCCGGGCACAGTGGCTCACGCCTGTAATCCCAGCACTTTGGGAGGCTGAGGCGGGTGGATCACTTGAGGTCAGGAGTTCAAAACTAGCCTGGACAACATGGTGAAACCTCTTCTTTACTAAAAATACAGAAATTAGCCAGGCATGGTAGCGGGGACCTGTAATCCCATCTACCTGGGAGACTGAGGCAGGAGAATCACTTGAACCCGGGAAGTGGAGGTTGCAGTGAGCTGAGATTGCACCACTGCACTTCAGCCTGAGCAACAGAGAGAGACTCAGTCTCAAAAAAAAAAAAAAAAAAAAAAAAAAAAAAGGTGAAATATATTTTTAATGGATTTTTTATCATATTTTTAAANAACTAGCCTGGACAACATGGTGAAACCTCTTCTTTACTAAAAATACAGAAATTAGCCAGGCATGGTAGCGGGGACCTGTAATCCCATCTACCTGGGAGACTGAGGCAGGAGAATCACTTGAACCCGGGAAGTGGAGGTTGCAGTGAGCTGAGATTGCACCACTGCACTTCAGCCTGAGCAACAGAGAGAGACTCAGTCTCAAAAAAAAAAAAAAAACAAAAAAAAAAAAAAAAAAAAAAAAAAAAAAAAAAAAGGTTAAGATAAATTTTATGTGCATTTTATCACAATTTTTAAAAAATAAAGCTATGATATAAGAAACCATTAATCTATCATAATGAGCTTATGGGAGATTTTCACATAGATATTCGCCAACATTCCACCTTCTTCTCCTATGAAGACAATCACTGCTATGTCAGGCCTTTCTGTTCTTGCCAGTATCCAAGGGACAGGCTAATTACTCTGTACTAGATTAAAATTGAGTACACTCCTAAATGTTGGGACTTAAGCAGCAGCAAGAATCCATAAAAACTTTTACTACTAGACCAAACCTCCCTTCGTTCCTAGGATGGCCCAATACCATCCCAATTTGCACTACAAGCACTTCAAATAATTTGAAGAGTGCTGACTCCCTTGAGTATTCTGCAGGACCAAAATCACTGAAATCATGGAGGAGAGAACAAAGGCGTACAGCACAAGTCAAAAGAGAAATCTAATGGGGAGGGAGTTGCTGATCTCGTTCTCCTGATAGGACAGTCACAAGGAAAA
This sequence comes from Rhinopithecus bieti, assembly GCF_001698545.2. Taxonomy (NCBI): domain Eukaryota; kingdom Metazoa; phylum Chordata; class Mammalia; order Primates; family Cercopithecidae; genus Rhinopithecus; species Rhinopithecus bieti. The sequence continues at coordinate 8,990,523 of NW_016805666.1, forward strand.
ATAAAGGATAATAAGACACACAGTTCATGTGGATTAAAAATTATCCATGGCAATTGGTAAGGCACTTTTAGCACATACCATGAGGCTTGGAAGAATGTACAATTATGGGTCAGGTGTGCTGGCTGATGCCTATAATCCCAGCACTTTGGGAGGCTGAGACAGGTGGATCACTTGAGGTCAGGAGTTCAAGACCAGTCTGGCCACCATGGTGAAACCCCATCTCTACTAAAAATACAAAAATTGGCTGGGCATGGTGGCACACGCCTGTAACCCAGCTACTTGGGAGGCTAAGTGGGAGAAGTGCGTGAACCCAGAAAGTGGAGGTTGCAGTGAGCCAAGATTGTGCCACTGCACTCCAGCCTGGACAACAGAGTGAGACTCAAAATAAAAAATAAAACGTAGGCCAGGCGTGGCAGCTCACGCCTGTAATCCCAGCACTTTGGGAAGCCGAGGTGGGTGGATCACGAAGTCAGGAGATCGAGACCATCCTGGCTAACACAGTGAAACCCCGTCTCTACTAAAAATACAACAACCAAAAAAAAAATTAGCTAGGCATGGTGGTGGGCATCTGTAGTCCCAGCTACTCGGGAGGCTGAAGCAGGCAAATGGCGTAAACCTGGGAGGCGGAGCTTGCAGTGAGCAGAGATCACACCACTGCACTCCATCCTGGGTGACAGAGTGAGACTCCATCTCAAAAATAAATAAATAAATAAATAAAAATTTTTAAAATGTATAAACAATATATAACTAGGACAGAATTTCCAAATATGAAGAAATCGCTGCTTTCTCATTTAAGAGTATTACTCCTCCCCTAGTTACCTTCTAAAAGACTAACCACTTCCTTTAAAATATTTCATCAAGAGTAGGGCCGGGCGCTCAAATCCCGGCACTTTGAGGGGCTAAGGCGGATGGATCACAAGGTCAGGAGTTTGAGACCAGCCTGGCCAACATGGTGAAACCCCATCCCTACTAAAAACACAAAAATTAGCTGGGTGTGGTGGTGGGTTCCTGTAATCCCAGCTACTCAGGAGGCTGAGGCAGGAGAATCACTTGAAACTGGAAGGCGGAGGTTGCAGTGAGCCAAGATCCCAACACTGCACTCTAGTCTGGGCAGTAAAACTCCATCTCAAAAAAAA
>NW_016805666.1:8992820-9008931 GCF_001698545.2 Rhinopithecus bieti
AAAATATATATATATATATAATCAAGAGTAGACATTTACCACATGCATTTTTCAGCAAACAAAACCAATTAATATTGAGTTTCATCAGAACTCACCAGGTTCATATAAACTATTGGCTGACACTGTGGAGGGTAAAGATTCTCTTCCATCATCAGAGCTCTGCTGAATTCCACTGTCATTACTTTTGACTGTTTTAAAGAAAAATTAACTAATGATTAAAGTTCATGCCATTTAGAAAACAATCTCCCACAAACAAGGTTTTAAAATGAGCTCTTACACATCAACATGAACTCAGGCACCACGAGTAGAATGTGTTTAATATAATTTTAACCCTTTTCAACACTTAGCTTATCAAGATATAAATCAATCACAAAACCTGAAAATAAACTTATTTTCAGAGTTGTAACACATCTCATTACTCCATAATATGTCAGGGGTAGTAAAGAGCTTAATTTAAGATATGAACTGTAAGAATGCGTAATTCTCAGACAATGGGTAACATCTACAGAGACGGCCACACCGCACAATGACCACTGGCACAGACTTGGAATGCTCCACAAGAGTAGTACTTACTACTACGCAGTTTTGAAGAAGTATCAAAGTAGGAGAAGAGTGAATCTAGCTCATCAGGACAAAACAGAGACTCCCGCCTGGCCTCGTCGCTATTTACAGCAATCACTGGGGACATGCAAGTTAGCAAAGCACAAAGCAGGCCATAAGAAGGGAAAAGGGCAGGAAAAAACGTTACTGGGAAAAAATTTAGGAGGAAAAAACAGGAAGGAAATCAGGTAGTTAATCAGATACTTAGGGCTTTTGCAATGTCAGGTTACAATGCCCATCTCCCCTTGCATTTTCAGCAGTTTCATTCCTTAGAGTATACATATTACCTAGCAAGGTGAAATATTATGGCGTTGTTTCAAGTTCACTATTTTAAAGACATAGAAATTCAGTTTTTCTTAGAATATGCAGAAGGGAACAGGTTTAACATTAAAAAATACAACAATGGCTATTAGTTCAGGGATTATAAAAGTGATCTGAGCTTAAGAAAACAGCTATAGACACAGTAAGAAAGTTTGCAATACCTGAACTTTGGGCAGATGCTCTGACTTGGTCCCCTGGCCCAAATTTAGAAATGCTCAGCCTCTTTTCTTCAGAACTTTTAGAGACAAACTTTTTTTGCTGCTCAGGAGGTGACAATGATATAGAATATTTATCCACAAATTTCCTCTCCACATATTTTGCTCTGATATATGCCTCCTTTTCCTGTCTGATATACATAAAAATGTCATGATATTTTGCTTAATCTCTTAGCATGGCTAATACCAAACAAGCCATTATATATTGAATATATTCAAACAAAGTCACTGAATGTAATACTGGTTAAAACTGAATCTGTGACATTATACATATATATAATATGTTTTCCTTCCAAATACCTAATGAACTATGATTTCATACTCAAGTGAAATATAAACAATAACCTAACTGAAAATCACAAATATTAATATGGTACTCTTCCTTTCTCTTAATTTCTGTGCTATTCATTTCTATACTCCCTTCATGCTTTTTGCAGAGTAGAAAACATCACCAGAAAAAAAACTTAAACATTTATAGAAAGTAACTTTATTTTCATTTTTACTCAAAGAAATAATTTCACATACTGAACTAGCACTACTGATGGCCATAATTTTTCGTAAGACCACTTTAAAACAACATATAGCATTATTAACTTAAGAAGAAATAAAATAAACTTCTAATTTATGATACCATCATAAAATGCCATATCTGTTTTATACTTTTTACTTATATCCCCTTAAAAAGTTTAGGTCTTTGGTTAAAATAGAAGGCTATTTCAAGGTCTGAAATAACTCAGTCTTGTTTTAGTAAATAATTAAGATTCTGATTTAAATGATACTGGTTTAGACAGCAATAACTTTTAAATACAATTGGCCATACATAAAGACTTAGAATGAAATCATTATCAACAACAAAAATCATGTGCTTTGCAGGTACCAACTCTTAGCCACTGCATTCAATGAGCCCTCCTTCTACAGAATTGGAAGAATAATTTCAAACACAGCAATCAAGTACTCTCCCCTTCCGGAGGCACACTTAGCATCTTTAGTTCTTCGATACTGTAATGCCACGCATAAACTATGTGATTAATAAATCTTTGCTAAATTAAGTATGAATAATGTAAAATTATCCACTGTAGATGAACAGAAACTTGATCCTTAGAGACAGTAATGAACAGATTACTCCTTTTGGAATGCTGCTGCCGTGGACAGAACTTTGGTCTGCTTTAACTGACTGTTAAGGGTTTCTACATTCCTATGTAGAGCCCTAATTTTTTTTTTTTTTTTTTTTTGAGATGGAGTCTCGCTCTATCACCCAGGCTGGAGTGCAGCGGCATGATCTTGGCTCACTGCAAGCTCCGCCTCCCGGCTTCACGCCATTCTCCTGCCTCAGCCTCCCAAGTAGCTGCGACTACAGGCGCCCACTACCTCGTCCGGCTAGCTTTTTGTGTTTTTAGTAGAGATGGGGTTTCACCGGGTTAGCCAGGATGGTCTCGATCTCCCGACCTCGTGATCCGCCCGCCTCGGCCTCCCAAAGTGCTGAGATTACAGGCGTGAGCCAATGCACCCGGCCTTGTAGAGCCCTAATTTTTAAGCTCTCTCTACCCTAGAGACTATCATTGGTTATCTGTTCAATGCAATATAATTATCTAATTAACATACCGAAGAAAGAGATAGCCAACATTTGAACAGAAGTGGCAATGACTGCTTTTAAACACTTTGTCTCAATGCTATAAATGAATCACTACAGTGAAATAAAAATCATAGCTATATTCCTAATTAGGGGGAAACAGACAAGTGAAATAGTACCTTTGTCCTGGTTGTGGCTTCTTTATTCCCATTTTTTCCACATTAGCTTCATAAACTCGATTTATAACATCATTCCCCAACTCACACATAAGCTGTTTGGCAAAAAAAATAGAAAAATAAGCTATACATTAAAGACCTTAAAATAAGCTAAAATTTAAAAGTCCTTTAAGCAAGTACAGGTAACTAATTCCCTTGCATATTCTACAGTTGCTTATTCTACCAAGAAGTTTTATATTAAAACAAAATGAAACAAGAACTGAGAGTAATATTATCACTTTGCTGTTCTTCACCAAACTACCTCCCCTAGAAGATTATCAACCCCACCAGAGTCATTCTCTCTCTCTACATGTCTATCTATGTATCTATCTAGCCACATATCACAGCTATTGTATCTATCTCTATGTCCACAGTAAGGCAAGAAGTATGACAACAAAGCATTATCTATACAGTAAGTACTAGCCAGTCTTAGGACGGTAAGTTAAAAATTAAGTATCTATTCTTTTCAGTTTTCACGTCTAGTTCCTAGAAATATGCAAATCTATCAAATTTACAACTTTCTGGTAATTATTTTTGAACTTTTACCTCTTTTTGGGTTGGGTTCTGTCTTCAGATAACAAACAATTCCTAGTCATATGTTCCAAATTCTTCTAGATTTTCCTTTCCATCTGCTACTCACCTCTTTAATTCTGTTCAAGCTCTCCTTGCCTCGCTAGTAAATTATATCTGTACCGTCTTGGCTAATCTTATTGCTTCTAGTTTTGCCCAATTCCAGGCTTGACCACAAAAACAAACATTTTTACCAACAGCAGATCACCCAAACCATTTCCCTGAAAAATCATATGTAGGTAAAAGGGACACTAACAGACATTACGATGACATTACCACTATCTAGAGAATAGAGGTTAAAGTATTGGGACAGGTGAGACGTGGGAGTGGGCAAGGCCTGGGATGAGATAACAAGAGGATTAAAATGCTCTCTGGACCCAACAACAGGAGTAAAGTCTGGGAAGAGCACTCTCACAGGCAAGAGAATGGTTTCCCTTTTTCTCCTATTTTTATTTTATTTTATTTATTTTATTTTATTTTAATTTTTTTGAGGCAGAGTCTCATTCCATCACCCAGGCTGGAGTGCAGTGGCGTGTGATCTTGGCCCACTGCAACTTCCACGTCCTGGGTTCGAGTGATTCTTCTGCCTCAACCTCCCGAGTAGCTGGGATTACAGATGGCCATCACCACACCCAACTCGTTTTTGTATTTGTAGTAGAGACAAGGTTTTGCTATGTTGGCCAGGCTGGTCTCAAACTCCTGACCTCAAGGATGATCTGCCCGCCTCGACCTCTCAAAGTGCTAGGATTACAGGCGTGAGCCACCACACCAGCCTCTCTCCTTTTCCTTAACCATGAGCCCCTTTGAGGTCCCATTACTTCTATGACATCCCTCTTCTGTCATTTCCATTTATTCCTCTTTTTTTTATGTGAAAATACGAAAATTTTAAAGCAAAATTTTTTGTTGTTGTTTTACCTTTAAAAGTTCCGGCTCCCAGGTGTCCAAGGTTAAAGATCGTACTTTTGAAAAATGAACCCCAAGACTCCTAAGTGGAAAAAAGACGACCGCATCACTATCAAGTCTCCATTTGCATATTTGTGCAAATTCTGTTCTAATGTGACACAGGCTCTAACAAAGCCCTCAACACACACAGATAGGGACATATCTTCTGTTTAGTAATGAATGATGAACCAAAGTCCTCAAAAGCTTTTACAAACCAGGATTTTAACCACTTCTTAAAAGGTACAAAGATACAAACTGGTGATTAAATTAGGGCAGTGGAAAAGGGCAGCTAACAAATGAAACATGACCATTTCAATCTGTGTTTATCCAAAAGAAGACATTCTAATCCTGGGCAGGTCTACCCACCGGTGAATTCCGGAGCACTCGATACACAAGGTGATGCCCAGGTTGATGCTGGCCCACCGTGGATCTGCCAGGCCACAGTCACAACAGCTGGCATTGCCAGGGATACACTGGACCCGCTGAAGCGCACTTTCTCCTTTCAATAATTTCTCTTTTGACTCACTTCCAGAATCTAGGCTTCCTGTGGATGGAGATGATTTCTTATCCAGCTTCTAAAAGAATTAAGAATTACTTGTTTTTTTTAAAAAAAAGATTGAAATACTTTGTTGCACACTACATGCTCCAAACTAAAACTTCCAATCAATAAATTAAAGGCCTGTTACAGGCATAAGCCAGGCAATATTCTAGCTAGAAATTCAAGGATAAAAAGATGTAGGTTCTTCCATCAGTGAACTTTTATTCTAGTGGGGAGAAACGTAAACATTTAAAATTATATATAATAAATGACACAATGAACATATGTACAGAAAATGAAGACAGAGAGAAAGGGGAACACTAGTTTAACATGGAGGGTGGAGACAGAGGTAACAGGTAAGGGATTATTAAAACTCAAGAATGAAATAAATTATTGTTTTATACCACACTTTTCCAAGGTGTTCAATAAACTTTAAGCTAGTCACTTTTTTTTTCAGACTTTTCAGGGATAAAGCAAGTTATTTTAATTACTGCAGTGAGTAACTAGGAAAGGTATGAGCTTATATAAATACTAAAGAAGAGATCAACTACATAATTATAACTACTGAGTGAATCAAATACAGAACATATAATGTTTAAAACTTCAAGGGATATTAGGTAAAAGAGGAAAAAAGTAAAAGATAGCTGATTGACAAAAAGTTAATTTTTTGGCTGACAGCGGTGTCTCACATCTGTAATCCAAGCACTTTAGGAAGCTGCAGCTTGAGGATCACTTGGGCCCAGGTGTTCAAGATCAGCCTGGGCAACAGAGCAAGAGCCTGTCTCTAAAAAATAATTAAAAATATTATGTCTGGACACAGTGACTCACGTGTGTAATCCCAACACTTTGGGAGGCTGAGGCGGGTGGATCACTTTAGGCCAGGAGTTCAAGACCAGCCTGGCCAACACAGTGAAACCCTGTCTCTACTACAAATACAAAAAAATTAGCTGGGCATGGTGGTACACGCCTGTGATCCCAGCTACTCAGGAGGCTGAGGCATGAGAATCACTTAAACCCGGGAAGCAGAGGTTGTAGTAAGCCAAGATCATGCTGACAGAGTGAGACTCCAACCTGGGTGACAGAGTGAGACTCCGTCATACAAGTGTAAATACACACATACATACATATCATACAAACATACAAATTAGCTAGGCATGGTGGTGCACACCTGTGGGTCACAGCTACTCAGAAGGCTGAGGCATGAGAATTGCTTAAACCTGGGAAAGGGCTGTTGCAGTGAGCCATGCCACTGCACTCCAGCCTGGGTGACAGAATGAGACTCCATCATATGTACGTAAATACGTACATACATACAAATTAGCTAGGCTTGGAGGTGCACACCTGTGGTCTCAGCTACTTAGGAGGCTGAGGCATGAGAATCACTTAAACCCAGGAGGCGGAGGTTGCAGTGAGCCAAGATAATGACACTGCACTCCAGCCTGGGTGACAGAGTGAGACTCCATCATATGTATGTACATACATACATACATACATACATATGAGCTAGACATAGTAGTACACACCTGTGGTCCCTCAGGAGGCTGAGGTGGGAGGATTGCCTGAGCCCAGAAGGTCAAGGCTTCAGTGAACTATGATCACACCACTGCATTCCAGCCTGGGAAACAGGGCAAGACTCTGTCTCCCCACCATCCCACTATATGGCCATAATGACCAAATACAAAGACGTGGTACTTAGATCCTAAACAAGGACAGATATGGTCTATAAAAAGTCTTCTGGTTTAAAAAAACTTCAGGTCGGGCACAGTACCTCATGCCTGTAATCTCAGCACTTTGGGAAGCTGAAGTGGGCGGACCACAAGGTCAGGAGTTCGAGAGCAGCCTGGCCAATATGGTGAAACCCTGTCTCTACTAAAAATACAAAAAACAATTAGCCAGGCATGGTGGCACATGCCTGTAGTGCTAGTTACTTGGGAGGTTGAGGCAGGAGAATAGCTTGTACCTGGGAGGCAGAGGTTACAGTGAGCAGAAGTCACGCCACTGCACTCCAGCCTGGGCAACAGATCGAGAGTCTGTCTCAAAAAAAAAAAAAAAAAAAAGAATAAATAAAAAAAATTTCAACCTTAACAAGCCAGTATATTAGTAAAGAATCAATAAAAATGCAATTTGGCTCTTGTCTTGCCCTTCCTGAAAACTCTATTCAACAGCCATTAGATAGGACCACACAAGGTAAGAGTGTGTACACAGTATTCTAGAGAGGATCGAGCTGGATGAAAAACACAATAACATAGAAGCATAACCACGCGCAGGCTGTCAGACCCCAAGAAGGGTAAGGAGCATGTCTGCACAGGGAGGTGGCTCAGCAAGGGAAGCTGAAGCCTGAGTAGGGAAAGGAAGGCAGCGAAGCAGGAGCGCCACCTAGTGTGAGGTGTCAGAGTCTGACGGAGCAAGAGGGCACCCCACACAGAGCTGGGAGGAGAAGATTAGGGCAGGTGGCAACAGATACAGAATATCGGTTACATACAGGGGGATCAAACATATAAGTAAACATGTTAAAGACAAATGGGAGCCAGATTTCTCAACACAGAGAAAGGAATTATTGATATGGAAAAGGAGAAAACCAGAATGAATCCTATCAAACCTGGAGATATCAACAGGCACACTAATGGTTTTCAACGTAAATAAATGTATTTTTAAAAGATGTAAATACATATATGTGTATACACACTCAAAAACTTATTTTGGTTTCTAAACACCATTCGCTGCCAAAAGTTCATTTCAAAGCACCTCCTCAACAAAATACTTATTACCTACAAAGTTTAAAAGATTAATCCTACAGTAGAGAAACCCACCAGGGCACTCCCTGAATCAAATGATCAAAGTTAACATCACCAGTGGGAACAAATCAAAATCATGTGACCCCTGAGAGGATAAAGTGAAAAGAACACAATATCATTTATGTAACATTCCTGCCAAATTGAGGGACATTCTACAAAACAACTAGTCTTTAATTTTCGAAACTATCAAGATTAAGAAGGTCAAGGTAAGAATGAGGAACTACTCCTAACTGAAAGAGATTAAAGAGACATAAAAACTAAATGCTATCTATACTTGTAAACTAGATCTTTTTGCCATGAAGAACATCATTAGGACGATTGCTAAAACTTGAATGATGTTTGGAAATTAAATAGTAGTCATGTATCGATGTTTATTTCTTGATTGGTGGCTATACTGTGATTATACAGGAGAATGTCCTAGGTTGTGGGACGTACTCATTAAAGTAATGATGCAGGCCGGGTGCAGTGGCTCATACCTGTAATCCCAGCACTCTGGGAGGCTGAGGCGGGCGGATCACTTGAGGTCAGGGATTATGACCAGCCTGGCCAACATGGTGAAACCCTAGCTCTACTAAAAAATACAAAAAAAAAAATTAACCAGGTGTGTTGGTGTACACCTGTAACTCCAGCTACTCTGGAGGCTGAGGCACAAGAATCCCTGGAACCCAGGAGGCAGAGGTTGCAGTGAGCTGAGATTGACCCGCTTCATGTTGGCCTAGGCAAACAGAGTGAGACTCTGTCTCAAAAAATAAACAAAAGAAAGCAATGATGCAGGACAGGTGCAGTGGCTCACTGTAATTCCAGCACTTTGGGAGGCAGATGCAGGTGGAGGCAGATGTGGGTGGATCACTTGAGGCCAGGAGTTCCAGACCAGCCTGGCCAACATGGTAAAACCCCACCTCTACTAAAAATACAAAAATTAGCCAGGCATGGTGCTGTGTGCCTGTCATCCCAGCTACTCGGGAGGCTGAGGCACGAGAATCACTTGAACCCAGGAGGTGGAGATTGCAGTGAGCTCAGACTGCGCCAATGCACTCCATCTGGGAGGACAGAGAGACTGTCTCCAAAAAAAAAAAAAAAAAAGTAATGATGCAGTGATGTGGCATCATGCTGGCAACTTATTCTCAAAAGGTTTGGGGGAAACAGTTATTTGTTCTGTACTTAGAACTTCCCTGTGAAGCTGGGCGCAGTGGCTCACGCCTGTAATCCCAGCACTTTGGGAGGCCGAGGTGGGTGGATCACCTGAGGTCAGGAGTTCGAGACCAGTCTGGCCAACGTGGTGAAACCCCGTCTCTACTAAAAATACAAAAATTAGCTGGGCGTGGTGGCATGCGCCTGTAATCCTAGCTACTGGGGAGGCTGAGGCAGGAGAATCGCCTGAACCTGGAAGGTGGAGGTTGCAGTGAGCCGAGATCATGCCCCTGCACGACCACCTGGGCAATGGAGTGAGACTCCACCTCAAAAAAAAACTTCCCTGTAAGTTTAGGATTATTCCGAAATTTTAAGAAAGAAATATTTGTTTTACCAGAACATGTTTGATAATGGGAATTAGCTAATGAGCAATTATATAAGGAAAGAATGTCAATATTATATATAGATATCAGGTTGGTTCATTCCCAAGTTTTCTCTATATGCTAATGTTTTTGCACCATATTAGAGAACTAAGTACACAAGCACAGCATAACTTGGGTCAGCCACTTCAAGGAACAATAGCACTGAATATAACACCAATTCACAAAAGTATTAATAGGAGGAATGATTGTTTAAGCAGGACAGTTCAATCCTATTGTCGCTGCCCCCCCATCTCCATGCCACTAGGGGACTGACTGCTCTCTACACATAAACACAATGACGAAGCTATCCTCTGGAGGATTAAAACAGAGTGTCTCTGGATCGACTTCACCTGAAACGTGGAAGCCAGAGGATTAAATGAACATACATACAATATGCTAAGATACCCAGTGCTTAGCTCCCCACCAGTCCCTCACACCTGTGAGGCGAGATCAATGAGTCTTCTCTGGGAAATCACACCAGCGGAAAAGACTCAAAAAGACCCTGACAATGGTTGTTTCTCAACAAATGGTCCAGACTTAGGTGAAGGCCACAGTCAACAAAGTCCTAATTCAGTGCTCAGAGCTTCCAAAGAAGTTTTAGTGCCTAACATTTATGATCAGATAGCCAAAGGAAGCCTTTAACGCAATAGCTCTCAACCTTGGTTGTTTATGGAACTAACCTAGAAAGCCTGTTAAAGTATTGATGGTCAACTCCATCAAGTGTTCTGGGGTGGTACCTAAGCAATGGGGATTTTTTAAGCTCCCTGTGTGATGACATCATAGTATGCAATGATGGTTAAGAACCACAGCTCTAACACTGATTCCATGAAAAAAGAACAGGTCTATATTTATAAACAGTTAGTGAACAAACGGAGCTCTTGGAAATTAAATATGTGCTAGCAGAACTGAAATATTCAATAGAAGACTTGAAAGATTAACTGAGAAGATTTCCCAGAAAGTAGAGCAGAACAACACACACGGACACAAAATAAGAAAATCATAATACCAATCCAGAAAATACAGAGAAACTGCAGAGGAGAAATACAAAAGATCATTAAAAGAAAAGCTTCAACATCAACACTGGAAACTAAAAAAACAAACAATGCTGTTAAAATTCTCAAGATTATTTCCAATCTTAAAATATCCAGCCAAACTACCAATCAAATATGAGGACAGAATCAAGACATTTTCAGACATGCATAGAATCACAAATGACTCATTTTCAGGAAGCTACTAGAGAAAGTACTTAAGTTTTCTTAAGAAGGAGAAAGATACGGGATACCGGAAAGAGAAGAATCTCCAGAAATGATTTTGTAAGGAAATCCCAGACTGACAGCCATACTGCAGGCTTAGGGAGCAACTGGTCCAGATTGGAGACGTGTGATTCTAGAGACAGACATATTGAGGGCTATCTTTGCCAACATGCCCTTTGTCAATGTTCCCATCATTTGTACCCAGACAAGTTCACATAAGCTTGGCTTCTGGTCCACTTCCTGCTTTCATCTCTACGCCTTTCTGCTTGGATCAAGTTAGTCACCCCCCACAATCCCATGCCTGAAAAGGTTCTGCTTTGATCTATATTTGGGAGCTGGAAGTTGGCCATGGTAAGTTTTGAAATACAGTTTAGAGAAAATCGATTCCCCATATTCCCGACAATTATCTATCACTAAGCCTATGCCACCGTCTTGCCAGATGACCCAAAAGTGCTGAGTTCCATGTCTCAGGACTCATTTACTCACTCACTGCCTTGCCCAAAAGACTTTCTTAGTAAGCTCTTTGAGAAATGAGGCCAGACTATGACCTAAGTCTCCACATTCACCTTATCTTTTAAGGGACCTTCACCTAAGAGTCAATATTGTGCTTCCCTTTTTTGCTTTCATTCAGTTATAAATACCTTTCATGATGATTATTTTATAATTAACTAAAATGGCACAATACTTTGGGGAAAACACTAACAGGGAAATAGCTTATTCCAATCTGGTTCATATATTCAAATATTAAAACAAACATACATTCACAAATACTGAAATAAAATGGTAAGTGAAATCAAGAGAAAAAAAAGAAATCCACATTTTAAAATAAAACTCATTTCAATTACATAAAATCATCTTCCATAAAAAACGATGTTACCTATACTCATATAATGTTGCAACTAAAATCAAGAATTTTGGCAATATATTATTTGGTATTGCTAATACCTCTACTAACCTCTGATTCATCACCCTTCTCTCTATAAGCAGTAGCAATACTGGTCTGAACAGCCTTAATCCATGCCTGGCGAAGCTTTTCGGAATCTGCCTGGAGCATACAACTTCTAAAAGGAAATAACATATTTTCTCAGACACTCAGTTAATGCCAAAACACCCTATAAGCTTTGTATTTTTTCCACTTTGCTATTTAATAATTTTCTAGCAAAAAAATATGTATAATTTGTTGAAAAAAGTTTTTATTTCATGTATCTTTAGGGTAAAGTATGTTGACGAAGAAATCAAGGTGCCAATGAAACAAATTCTCTCTTAAAAACAAATAACCCATCCCAGAATATTAAAAAAAAAAAAAAAAACTAGCTCCCCACCAGTCCCTCACACCTGTGAGGCGAGATCAATGAGTCTTCTCTGGGAAATCACACCAGCGGAAAAGACTCAAAAAGACCCTGACAATGGTTGTTTCTCAACAAATGGTCCAGACTTAGGTGAAGGCCACAGTCAACAAAGTCCTAATTCAGTGCTCAGAGCTTCCAAAGAAGTTTTTAGTGCCTAACATTTATGATCAGATAGCCAAAGGAAGCCTTTAACGCAATAGCTCTCAACCTTGGTTGTTTATGGAACTAACCTAGAAAGCCTGTTAAAGTATTGATGGTCAACTCCATCAAGTGTTCTGGGGTGGTACCTAAGCAATGGGGATTTTTTAAGCTCCCTGTGTGATGACATCATAGTATGCAATGATGGTTAAGAACCACAGCTCTAACACTGATTCCATGAAAAAAGAACAGGTCTATATTTATAAACAGTTAGTGAACAAACGGAGCTCTTGGAAATTAAATATGTGCTAGCAGAACTGAAATATTCAATAGAAGACTTGAAAGATTAACTGAGAAGATTTCCCAGAAAGTAGAGCAGAACAACACACACGGACACAAAAATAAGAAAATCATAATACCAATCCAGAAAATACAGAGAAACTGCAGAGGAGAAATACAAAAGATCATTAAAAAGAAAAGCTTCAACATCAACACTGGAAACTAAAAAAACAAACAATGCTGTTAAAATTCTCAAGATTATTTCCAATCTTAAAATATCCAGCCAAACTACCAATCAAATATGAGGACAGAATCAAGACATTTTCAGACATGCATAGAATCACAAATGACTCATTTTCAGGAAGCTACTAGAGAAAGTACTTAAGTTTTTCTTAAGAAGGAGAAAGATACGGGATACCGGAAAGAGAAGAATCTCCAGAAATGATTTTGTAAGGAAATCCCAGACTGACAGCCATACTGCAGGCTTAGGGAGCAACTGGTCCAGATTGGAGACGTGTGATTCTAGAGACAGACATATTGAGGGCTATCTTTGCCAACATGCCCTTTGTCAATGTTCCCATCATTTGTACCCAGACAAGTTCACATAAGCTTGGCTTCTGGTCCACTTCCTGCTTTCATCTCTACGCCTTTCTGCTTGGATCAAGTTAGTCACCCCCCACAATCCCATGCCTGAAAAGGTTCTGCTTTGATCTATATTTGGGAGCTGGAAGTTGGCCATGGTAAGTTTTGAAATACAGTTTAGAGAAAAATCGATTCCCCATATTCCCGACAATTATCTATCACTAAGCCTATGCCACCGTCTTGCCAGATGACCCAAAAGTGCTGAGTTCCATGTCTCAGGACTCATTTACTCACTCACTGCCTTGCCCAAAAGACTTTCTTAGTAAGCTCTTTGAGAAATGAGGCCAGACTATGACCTAAGTCTCCACATTCACCTTATCTTTTTAAGGGACCTTCACCTAAGAGTCAATATTGTGCTTCCCTTTTTTGCTTTCATTCAGTTATAAATACCTTTCATGATGATTATTTTATAATTAACTAAAATGGCACAATACTTTGGGGGAAAAACACTAACAGGGAAATAGCTTATTCCAATCTGGTTCATATATTCAAATATTAAAACAAACATACATTCACAAATACTGAAATAAAATGGTAAGTGAAATCAAGAGAAAAAAAAGAAATCCACATTTTAAAAATAAAACTCATTTCAATTACATAAAATCATCTTCCATAAAAAACGATGTTACCTATACTCATATAATGTTGCAACTAAAATCAAGAATTTTGGCAATATATTATTTGGTATTGCTAATACCTCTACTAACCTCTGATTCATCACCCTTCTCTCTATAAGCAGTAGCAATACTGGTCTGAACAGCCTTAATCCATGCCTGGCGAAGCTTTTCGGAATCTGCCTGGAGCATACAACTTCTAAAAGGAAATAACATATTTTCTCAGACACTCAGTTAATGCCAAAAACACCCTATAAGCTTTGTATTTTTTCCACTTTGCTATTTAATAATTTTCTAGCAAAAAAATATGTATAATTTGTTGAAAAAAGTTTTTATTTCATGTATCTTTAGGGTAAAGTATGTTGACGAAGAAATCAAGGTGCCAATGAAACAAATTCTCTCTTAAAAACAAATAACCCATCCCAGAATATTAAAAAAAAAAAAAAAAACTCTTAAATTTACCATATAAACATAAAAATACTCATTTTTTTTTCTACTGGGTACAAATATAAAATGATAGTTATCAAAGAAACTCATGATTTCAATTCATCATCATAATAGCTAAAATTTTCATATGAGCACATAAATCACCTTTATGGAATTAAAGAATAGGATAAATGGTAGAAGTTACATAAATATCTGACTATATCTGTAACATTAATTATTGAAATTTATTTTTAAAACTTTTTTCTTCTTTAGCACAGATAATTACAGACAAATGCAAATTCCTCTACTCTGGGAAGTTCTTTAAGACAAACTATAAAAACATAAAAGCAAATCACAGATCCTTTAGAACCACTTACTTTGTTGGTGAGACCACCTCAAAGCAGAATCGTCGCTCTATGTCTTCACAATGTTTCACTGTGCAGAGCCTGAGGTCTTCAACTACTACAGTCGGATTATCCTACGGTGAGGAAACCACATTTCCACACTTTTCCACTTAGGTTTTAATACTACCAATAATAAAATACTTAAAACTATTACGTGGCATAACCGGTCTAATTTTTTAGACACAGATAGGGGTTATCAATATAGACATAAAAGTAATTTTGTCCTGTTAATAATTGTATCTGCCTCATAAATTACATAGAGAGTAAATGAAATGGTTTACATATAAAGAGCCTGGTCCAACAGTTGATACCTAGTAGATTCTCAATAAATGTTAATGTTCTGCGGCTTTTCTTCCATTTTCTTTCATATCCTCTCCTGGTTCCCACTCACATATAATAAAGCTACTTTCCTCCAAAAGAGAAGCCTTTATTCAGTCAAGTTTTAAATACCTCAAAGAAAGCTACAACTTCCTAAAATACCTAAGTGAATCGAAAGATGTTATCACTTTCTACTATTTAATACCAAGTTTATCAGAATAGAAGAAACCATGAACTAATTAGCTGATTAAACAGCTTCTGTCATACAAACCTGCTACCATAGAACCTCGCAAGTAACATTTCAGTGTCATCTCAAGAGTAGAGATTTGAAATTTGCAGTTAACAGAACATCATTCAGATAATCATTAGTTATGAGAATAACTAATGATTCATTCTTTTGTTTTCTAGTTATTTTAATATTCTCAACTCACATGTAATCCCAATATGTCCTTCCCATAAATAATACTTCCTCATCCTTAAAATAAGGTTCAGGAAACCAAACATATAAAACAATATTAACAAATTTAAGGGGTTCTATTTAAATTACTTTCAGCTTACATTTTAATTAATGTAATTTTTAACCATTCTGTCCTATCACCTTTGGCCCTATCGTGACATTATTTAAAAGGCATCCTCTCTTTCATCTTCAAAATAGTGGTATGGAATGGCAGTGTTATTTCTGTCATGCACTAGACAAAGATACATTTAAAGAAATAAAAGTATGTTGTATATTTCAAAATAGCTAGGAAAGGAGATTTGTAATGTTCCTAAGACAAAGAAAAATGTTTGAGGTGATTGATGCCCCAGTTACCCTGATTTGATCCTTACACATTATATACAAGTATCAAAATAGCACACGTACCACTAAAGTATGTACAACTAATACATACCATTTAAAAGCTACCAAAACATTTTTTAAAATCCTGTGACCCAGAAAAATCCATCTCAAAGTGAGGAAGTTAAGAACTCAGGATTCAAAATCACTTTGCTTTTAAGAATGAAATGTTGAAATTTTCCACCCTAGAGTCCTCTTATACCTGCTCAACCAGAAATCTAATAAATTACATTAATTTTACACACATGCCGGGCGCGGTGGCTCAAGCCTGTAATCCCAGCACTTGGGAGGCCGAGACGGGCGGATCACGAGGTCAGGAGATCGAGACCATCCTGGCTAACACGCTGAAACCCCGTCTCTACTAAAAAATACAAAAAACTAGCCGGGCGAGGTGGCGGGCGCCTGTAGTCCCAGCTACTCGGGAGGCTGAGGCAGGAGAATGGCGTAAACCCCGGAGGCGGAGCTTGCAGTGAGCTGAGATCCGGCCACTGCACTCCAGCCTGGGCGATAGAGCGAGACCCCGTCTCAAAAAAA
>NW_016805666.1:9009033-9026096 GCF_001698545.2 Rhinopithecus bieti
AAAAAAAAAATTTTACACACATGAGTATTTATAGACTTCAATGTTTACCAAAACAAAAAGATAAATAACTGAAATTGGTAACTCATTGGGTTTTCACTTATTAACACCTACCTTAAATTTTTTCTGGTAAACCAACTGATTATTCTGTATTGAAAACCAGCGCCTACAGAAACACAAAATAGATTAAGTTTTCATAAACATAATTTATTTCCATTGTTAGAAATGAAATATTTGAGAAAGCACTGGAAATCACATTGTAGTAATTATGTTTTGAGAAGTGCATTGTATTATTTTGCTTTATATAAACTGATTCTAATATGGGAAAACTATTGAAAGTAAAGAACAAATGTTTTAAAACCACAGGTTGGGAAAATTAAAGTACTACATTTTGATTAATTTCATGTCATAAATTTACATCCTAACAAAAGCAGTTATCCTTTATGCTATCACCAAATAATAACTGTTTTAAAGTACAAATTTACAGTTTTGAGGTTCCTCAAAATAACTGACCTCTTTCCCCAGAAATAATTGCTTTTCTTATAAAGTTGGCATAAATGTATATTGTGAATAAAAGTATACACTTGTGGCCAGGCACGGTGGCTCACACCTGTAATCCCAGCACTTTGGGAGGCCAAAGCGAGGGGATCACCTGAGGTCAGGAGTTCGAGACCAGCCTGACCAACACGGTGAAACTCAGTCTCTAATAAAAAATACAAAAATTAGCCAGGTATGGGGGCAGGTGCCTGTAATCCCAGCTACTCAGGAGGCTGAGGCAGGAGAATCACTTGAACCTGGGAGGCAGAGGTTGCAGTGAGCCAAAATCACGCCATTGCACTCCAGCCTGGGCCACAGACCAAGACTCTGTCTCAAAAAAAAAAAAAAAAAAAGGTATCCACTTGTATACAGAAAAACATTGAAACAAATTGTGCTTTATTTTCAACCTTTCGGCAGATAATTCAGTAAGAGTCTGATTTGATAAGCACAACAGAAAACTAATCATGTCAGAACTGACATCTAACAAGAGATAATCACAAATTAGCTTGGTCTTAGTTTCATATAAAATACTCCTAAGCAAATTAATCAAAGTTATTACTACAAATGATTCACTCAAGTATTTATATGGTTCTGCTCATTACTGTAAATTATTAGGCAAACAATTTACTTATGATCTTCTTTAGAAGAAAAATCTAAGCTATGTATGACATATTTACTAATTCTAATTTATTAAAACAATAAAAGACCTAAAGGCATAAAAAAAATTCACAGCCAAAAGCCATTCAGAAAAGAAAGCAAAACTTCTTATCAAGCATGAAAAGTAAAACAGTATTTGAATCATTATTTCAAAATTAGTTTCATGTGAGATGATTTCTACTGTAACATTAGTTATTAATCAATTAGCAGATAGAGATTCTACCTTTTCATTGGTACTAATATGAAGCATTATCAATTGTATTTAGACATTTAGAATTTCTGTTTTAAAATTAAGTTAATTATCCAAAGCTGTTCTCATCTCATGACTAGAAGATGCTTTTCCATTTTTAAGCCATTCACTAGAAAGACTGTTAGGTTTTCTTAACACTTAAAGAGGAATCACCTTTATTATTAAAAAAGACATTTGTTAAATAAGCATCTAGATAAAATGAGCTGGGTTGCCTCTAAATGCAAATCATCAAGAGGTAGGCTAGAAAAGGAAGAACTTCTGGGTTTCTTTACTTTGGGACACATAGTTGGTTAGAAATGTTAAGGAAATACCTACAAACAAACAAAATGGTGCGACCCTGCCACATGGGATGACATGCAATGGAAACAATCTCTGATACGGATGAAAGCATTTATGTAAAAATCATTTGAAGTAGGGTGAACTGTAGTAATACAAAATCATTTGTTTTATATCATAGTAAATTCTATAATTCGATGAAAGCTACCAAGAGTTTTACTGAGCAACAAAAATCACACTTATGTAAACTTTTCACGCTTCTGAAGTCTTCAAAAAATTAACTTCTCTTGACCTGCTGCATCTTAAGACAATATCTTCTAAAAATAGTATCAAAATGCTGTATTACAACATATGTCGTTGTCAGAGATCTATCCCTCTGATTACTAACTCTAAGGATCATATGTATTTCTGAAACCCAGTTCCTCTGCCATCTATCTGCTTCTGAATGACGTTTTCATATCATCAGTTTTTATAAACTGAGGAAAGAAAATATAAACTCTTAATTTTACATCTCTTAAGGAAAAAGGTCATACATCCTAGGTAGAAAACATTTTTTCAGTTATTATACTAAGACCTGTGTGTCTTACGACACTATCACTCCTCCATTGCTATTATAAACAAAAAAACTAATAACCTAACATTGATCAAAACTTTAATCAAGTAAAAGGGAATATAATTTTTAATTCTTTCTATAGAATAATCCTAGTTGTTATTAACATTTCACTGTTGCTGTTGTTCTTGTTTCTTTGGTTTTTTTGAGGCAGAGTCTCACTCTGTCACCCAGGCTGGAGTGCAGGGGTGTGATCTTGGCTCACTGCAACTTCCGCTTCCTGGGTTCAAGCGATTCTGGTACCTTAGCCTCCTGAGCAGCTGAGGTTACAGACACACGCCACCACACCCTGCTAATTTTTGTATTTTTAGCAGAGATGAGGTTTTATCATGTTGGTCAGGCTGGTCTCTAACTCCTGGTCTCAAGCAATCCACCCACCTTGGCCTCCCAAAGTGCTGGGACTACAGGCACGAGCCACCACGCCCAGCCGTAATTGTTATTAACATTTCTAAGAAAAGGAAAAGTAAGACTTAAACACAGCTCATGGACCGTGAAATATAGAAAAAATACTTAACTTTGGATTCAGAAACTGACCACAAAGCCAAAATACAAGACAGCTTTTTGTTTTGTTTTATTTTTTGATTTTGTTTTTGAGACGGAGTCTCACTCTGTTGCCCAGGTTGGAATGCAATGGCATGATCTCGGCTCACTGCAACCTCCGCCTCCTGAGTTCAAGCGATTCTCTTGCCTCAGTCTCCCGAGTAGCTGGGATTACAGGCATGCACCACCACGCCCGGCAATTTTTGTATTTTTAGTAGAGACGGGGTTTCTCCATGTTAGCCAAGCTGGCCTTGAACTCCTGACCTCAGGTGATCTGCCCGCCTCAGCCTCCCAAAGTGCTGGGATCACAGGCATGAGCCACGGCGCCCAATCAAGACAGTTTTTAAAATAGTAAAATGTGTTTCATTAAGAAAAATAAGGTACCACTTTGTACCTCAAATTGAAATAACTCAATACAATACACATTTTATTAAATTCTAAATATTACACTTTAAAAATATATGTTGTAAATATTAAATTTATAAATTATTAAATATTATTAATATTAACATACCAATTAGAGTTTCCAAATGACAACATTTGGGCAGGAAAAAATATATATACGTACACAAAAAAATCGAGTTATCTTTTACCATGTTTGATCACTAGTCTCACACTGCTCTTGAAATCAAGAACATGAGTAAAAGTCAAACTTTGAAATCTGCAGAAGCTTTATTACTAGAACTATAAGGATGATGGGTTTATTTACATATCCATTTAAGTGTCAAACAGGTAAACAATTGGTAAAAATTAAAAGCCTGAACATAAATGCTCCTTTACTTCATTTATTTATTTATTTATTTATTTAGAGTCGGAGTCTCGCTCTGTCGCCCAGGCTGGAGTGCAGTGGCACAATCTCGGCTCACTGCAAGCTCCGCCTCCCAGGTTCATGCCATTCTCCTGCCTCAGCCTCCCGAGTAGCTGAGACTACAGGCGCCCGCCACCACGCCCGGCTAATTTGTTTTGTATTTTTAGTAGAATCTAGTATTTTAGTTTCACCATGTTAGCCAGATCTCCTGACCTTGTGATCCACCCACCTCGGCCTCCCAAAGTGCTGAGATTACAGGCGTGAGCCACCGCGCCCGGCCTTCAATTTATTTTTATACAGAGAAAATAAATGGCAAAACAAAAAAAAGGTAAGAAACTGACAATGTATTCTTTCAACATAATCAATATGGTTTTACCAAAAGGACTAATCCTAGTTACTGCTCAAATTTTTAAAAAGAGTTTACTGGCTTATTTCCCTCTATATTTTTATTTGTTTAGACATATATGTAATTTTTTTTAGAGACAGGGCCTCACTCTGTCACTCAGCCTGGAGTGTCATGGTACAATCACAGCTCACTGCAGTCTGGAAATCCTGGGCTCAAGTGATCCTCCCACCTCAGCCTCTGGAGACGCTGGGACCACAGAGGCATGCCACCACACCCAGCTAATTTCTTATTTGTGTATGTATTTGGCAGAGACGGGGTCTTGCTATGTTGCCAGGACTGGTCTCCAATTCCTGGGCTCAAGTAATCCTCCAACCTCGACCACCCAAAATGCTGGTATTACAGGTGTAAGCCACCATATCCAGCCTTTCTCTTTTTAAAAAGATAAGACATATTTTAAAAAGGAAAATTACTCAATCTGTATCTTCTTTGGGTAATTATAAATAAATCAAATATTCCTTTACAGATTAAAACAAATTGAGGAGATGTGCAATTAAAAGATATAATTCCATTTCTCAAATAAAGTATTTATATTTTCTTCCCAATTTAAAACATAAAGAGACTTTTTATCCATTGCAAGTAATCCAACTGAAACACAAGTTAATTATGAGCTTTCTCGTGCCAAAAAGGAAACTGGAGTAAGATGAGGGTAAAGGGAAGGAAGCCATTTGGTACCTGATATGATCGGGCTTTTTCCTGTCGTGTGAAAAAACGGGGCAGGATTAAAACATAAAGGAAAGGTGGTAAAAGAATGAAAATGAAAAATGTGCAAAATAAGCAAAGGACTAGCATGATACGAAAATAAAGCAAGAATTAAGAAACAAGCTTAAGCTCTGAACCTAACAAAATAATCAAAAGTATCTATTGCATTTACTTTTTATACACATATGCATTCGTACAATTAATTCCAACTCTTAGGACTCTGAAAATTTCAGGAATATTCAAAAAGTTCTTCAAATACTATGTCATAGGAAGTTCTGATAGGACTTAGCATACTTAGGCATATCTCTACTATTATTTTCTGCCTCAACGTTCATGGCTATAGAATACAGATAGTACCTCGCACCTCATCTTAATAAGCTGCTCCTAAAAGTTAAGGAAAATAATCACTGTAGGAATTGTCTATATAAACCTGAGATAAATGAAAAGTTTTCATAAAGAAAGTAGGTTCACTAAATAGAGGAAGTCAAAGATTATAAAATATTAGCCAAATAAACATTTCTCCCAATTGCCCATCCCATTTTCATGAAATGATATACAGGACTTGAAGGCCACACATACATAGTATTAATCTTTAATCTATGTATATACTTCTTATAATACAAAAGGCCAATAGAAATAAAACATTTACATCTATACCAGCAGCACACAGAACATTTTGCTTTAAAGTATCATGTAGTATATTCTATGCTTTTAGCTGTATTTTCTATTTCAACAAAGAGCATAGCAAGCAAGTTTTTCCAAGTTATCACTAAATAAATTATGTTAGTATCTATTTATTTTCCTTCTTCATTCACCTTTTCTGAATTTATCATAAAAAGCAAAAGAGAGATTAAGTTCTAATAATCCAATAATGTGAGCCTGAAAGGAAGCCGCCATACTGAGAAAATGACCCGACAAAGAAAAATTACTGTGCTGACCTCACATTATCTTCAGAAAAATATATTGTATAGATTTATAAAATGTTTGAGGTATTACAAACTACAACAGTCCACATAAGACATAAAACTTTTTACTCCTTAGGCTATTTCAATCACATCATACAAAATATTATCTATTCAGTTAAATTCCAGATTTTGGAATCATCTGAAATACACTTGTAATTTATGAAGCACAAAGTGAGGTTTAAAAACTATCTGGAAATTCCCTGAGGAAGAAAGTATTTTTTTTTTTTTATTTTAATTTTGTGGGTACACAGTAAGTGTATCATATTTATGGGAGAAAGAAGATTTTTTTTTTCTTTTTTTGAGATGAAGTCTTGCTCTGGTCATCTAGGCTGGAGTTCAGTGGTACAATCACAGCTCACTGCAACCTCTGCCTCCCTGGGTTCAAGTGATTTTCCCACCTCAGTTTCCCAAGGAACTGGGATTACAGATGTGTGCCACTATGACCGGTTAATTTTTATATTTTTTAGTAGAGACAGGGGTCTCGCCATGTTGGCCAGGCTGGTCTTGAATGCCTGACCTCAAGTGACCTGCCCACCTTGGCCTCCCAAAGTGCTGGGATTACAGGCATGAGCCGCCATGCCCAGCCAGAAGGTCTTTTTAAATAGTTGATTTTGATAAAACTGTATGCAAAAGTTCCACAGAAGTATAGGTAATAGCAAATGTGTGGTAACCCACGGTGACTAAAACAAAAAAGGTGCCCTAAAAGTAATCCATAAACAATCCCCCAAATCTTCATATTTGAATCACTGAATTCCTGAATTTTTTAAATTAACTCACCAATATCATAAATACAGTCTTTTACTCAAAGTCCAGTAAAATAGATTAAGCTGGACAGAGAACTGGATTTTGAGATACTTTAAGAAATTTAAATTCCAAATTTTAATATTAAAAATTCAGAAGATAATTCTACATAACATTTAAAAGATTACTCTTCTTTCTTCTCCCTTCTGTCTAGTTCCTTATCTATCACCTAGTAAATACTTAAAGACTTTAGTCACAAGGTTTGGACTTCCATTGTTGATTGGCTGATTGAGACAGGGTCTCCGTCACCCAGGCCGGAGTGCAGTGGCACAATGCAGAGGCTCAATGCAGCCTCAATCTCTTGGCCTCGAGCAGTCTTCCTGCCTCAGCCACCTGTGTAGCTGGGGCTACAGGCACCACATCACCGCACCTGACTAATTTTTGTATTTGTTTTTTGTAGAGATGGGGTTTCATCATGTTGCCCAAGCTGGTCTCAAATTCCTGGGCTCAAGCATTCTGCCTGCCTTGGCTTCCCAAACTGCTGGGATTAGAGGCATGAGTCACAATGACTGGCCTTATATGCTATATTCTTGTACAAGTCAGAATTTTACTAGTGTTTTTGGCAAAACGTTCTTCAACAGGATGTGGAAACAATATTAATTTGCTCTCCATAATTTTTCCTAATGTAAGTGTTTCAGGAAGTTCTTTTAAAGTGAAGTATTTTTTCATAGTTGAAGCTGTATTTTGTTCTATCAAAATAAAGATGGTTTGGAATTTTCGCAGCAAGAAAAATGCCATAGGATACTTGAGGAAGAGTTGAGAGTTCCAGGTTTTGCATCTCAATTTGTTCACAAACCAGCTGTGTGACTTTGAAAGACTGACTATCTCTCTGAAGCTCCATTTCTTTACTGAAAATAAGGGTGTTCTACAGTCTATGATTCTAATCAATAACTGCCATTTCACTACGGATAGATGGCATCGCCTTTAAAAATAGCCTATTTCCAAAGGCAATGTTTTTTCACTTTGTAAATAGGAGGGAATGTCTACAATTGAAAATTTAACCAGTATTCCTCACTTGATTTTAGCTGCATTTTAACATCCATGCCAATGTAATTCAGAAAATAAATAATAATGAAAAGGTTCACGTATAAATCAAAATTAATTTCCTTCTATTGTCCTAAATGGCAGTGCAATATTCCACTAACACTTACTATGTTTCATTTTGAAGTCTGAGACCATCTCTCATTGGAGTAGTCCATGGAAGTTCATTTCTTTTCTTCTTAACATAATGGTATGTTTCTATGGATTTACTGTATTTTCACTTTGCTAAACTCTAAGGAGGTTGTTTTGAAATCTGAAGGCTAAAATTCAATTCTGCCATTATACCATGAAACCACACCGGTGAGTAATCTTTATTATAAAGACTCACCAGTCAAGCTGGTTTTTTTGCTTTTTTTTTTTTTCCCCAACTTCTACTCTGGCTACAGAAATTTGTCAGGAAAGGCTTAAAAGACTACTACTGTCTTACTTTTAGAGCTTAGAAAATGTAATTTCAATTTTCATTTTCACTTTAGCTAGAAACATTATTTCTAACCACACCACTTGAGTTGGTCCTCCTATATTCACGTACTATTCTTATTATTATTATTATTTTTATTTATTAAGAGACAGAGTCTCACTGTGTCACCCAGACTGGAAGTGCAGCAGCACAATCTTGGCTAACCACAACCTCTGCCTCCTAGGTTCAAGCGATTCTCCTGCCTCAGCCTCCCAAATAGCTGGGATTACAGGCATGTGCCACCACATCAAGCCAAGTTTTTCTATTTTTAGTAAAGACAAGGTTTCACTGCATTGGCCAGGCTGGTCTCAAACTCCGGACCTCAAGTGATATACCCACCTCAGCCTCCCAAAGTGCTGGGATTACAGGCATGAACCACCACGTCCAGCCCACGTATTATTTTTAAAGCTCTCTAAACTCAGGTTTAACATCAAATATAATCATTATTCTTTCCATTTTATATTCACTCTCAGGTTCAGAAAATTATTTTGAATAAAACCATCTACCATGTAAACATCTGTCAATATCAAATTCTGGGGAAATGCTCAATAAATCACTGACATTCAGAAATGTCAGTGAATGCCTTTTTTTTTTGAGACAGAGTCTCACCCAGGCTGGAGTGCAATGGAGCAATCTCGGCTCACTGCAGCCTTTGCCTCCTGGGTTCAAGCAATTCTCCTGCCTCGGCCTGCCGCGTAGCTGGGATTACAGGAATGCACCACCACGCCAGGCTAATTTTTGTATTTTTAGTAAAGATGGGGCTTCACCATGTTGGCCAGGCTGGTCTCGAACTCCTGACCTCAAGTGATTCACCCGCCTCAGCCTCCCGAAGTGCTGGGATTACAGGCGTGAGCCACTATGCCCACCCAGTGAATGTTTTTTCTATATAACCTTGACACCAAGACATAAAAATAATTACACTAGAAATCCATTTTAATAAAACATTAAATTTTCCATTTACCAAAATGTACACAAAGTTAAACTTACCAGGAAATTATATTTACTAACGTCCATTTTAAAAAATCAAAACCTTCTTTATCATTAAATTCATATTCTGGTCAAGTAATAAAATAAACACATTATAACCAATAATAGTAAATCAACCAGAATCCAACTACTACTCATATTACAGAATTTTGACTACTTTTTTATTTTTGGCAAAAATAGAGGCATCCTTGAATAAAAAATTAATCACTGATACCCAGAAGAATGATCCTGCGACAACCAATCTTTCGGTTGAAGCTATAATGTCTGAAGTTATTTCATTTTAGTATATTACTACATGAGAAAATACAATGAAATATTTTATACATTTTTTTAACAGACATTTAACAGATTTATATTTTATAAAAATTCGTTTAGCAACACCTTCAAAGTTTTTGGTAGCCATCAAGTTTACAATAAAGGAGCATCAGCTGCCACAACTTCACATATGAAAAAATTCCCATTTCCTAAAACTCCTGTTTCATTGAAGTTATTGCAAAGATCTAAAGATCAGGATCACCTAGCTTAAAGATTCATAAACGTTTTGTTCACAAAGGGCAGGAAAAAAAGATTCGTAAGTGATATGGACTGGTTCTGTCACTACCCAAATCTCACCTTGAACTGTAACCCCCATGTGTCGCGGGAGGGGTCTGGTGGCAGGTGACTGGGTCATGCGGGTGGTTTTCCCCACACTGCTCTCGTGATGGTGAGGGAGTTCTTAGGAGATCTGATAGTTTGAAAGTGGCAGTTTCCCTGAGCTCTCTCTCTCCTACCACCTCTGTGAGGAGGATGTCTGCTTCCCCTTCCGCCATAATTCTAAGTTTCCTGAGGCTTCCCCAGCCATGGAGAACTGTGAGTCAATTAAAACTCCTTTCTTTATAAATTACCCAGTCTCAGGTAGTATATTTTTATAGCAGTGTGAACACGGACTAATACAGAGAACTGGTACCAGCAGAGTGGAATACTGCTATAAAGATAATCTGAAAATGTGGAAGCCACTTTGGAAATGACTAACAGGCAGAGGTTGGAACAGTTTGGAAGGCTCAGAAGGCAGGAAGATGAGGGAAAGTCTGGTACTTCCAAGAGACTTGTTGAATGCTTTTGACCAAAATGCTGATACTGATATGGACAATGAAGTCCAGGCTGAGGTGGTCTCAGATGCAGATGAAAAACTTATTGGGAACTGGAGCAAATGTCACTCTCAGTATACTTTAGCAAAGAGACTGGCAACATTTTTGCCCCTGCCCTAGAGATCTGTCCTTAAACTTGAAAGAGATGATTTAGGATATCTGGCAGAAGAAATTTCTAAGCAGGAAAACATTCAAGAGGTGACTTGGCTTTTCCTGAAAGCATACCGTTATATGCTTTCACAAAGAGAAGATATGAAATTGGAACTTAGTTTAAAAGGGAAGCAGATCGTAACAGTTTGGAAAATTTGCAGCCTGACCATGAGGCATAAAAGAAAATCCATTTTCTGAGGAGAAATTCAAGCCAGCTGCAAAAATTTGCGTTTAAGTAATGAGGAGCTGAATGTTTACATCCAAGACAATGGGAAAAATGTCTCCAGGGCATGTAAGAAATCTTGGAGGCAGCCCCTCCCATCACAGATCCAGAGACCCAGAGAGAAAAACAGTTGTGGGCCAGGGCCCAGGGCCTTGCTGCTCTGTGCAGCCTTGGGACTTGGTGCCCTGCGTCCCAGCCACTCCAACTCCAGCCATGGCTAAAAGAGCCCAAGGTACAGCTCGGGCCACTGCTTCAGAGTGGGCAAGCCCCAAGCATTGGTGGCTTCCATGTGGTATTAGGCCTATAGATACATGGAAGATGAGAATTTAGGTTTGGGAACCTCCAACCAGAATCCAGAGGATGTATAGAAACGCTTGAAGGTCCAGGCAGAAGTAGTCTGCGGCAGGGGAAGAGCCCTCATGGAGAACCTCCCCTAAGGCAGTGCAGAACGGAATGTGGGGTTGGATCCCCCACATACAGTCCCCACTGGGGCACTGCCTAGTGGAGCTTTGAGAAGAGGGCCACCATCCTCCAGACTCCAGAAAGGTAGATCCACCAAGAGCTTGCACCATGCACCTGGAAACACTGCAGGCACTCAATGCGAGCCCATGAAAGCAACACAGGGGCTATACCCGCAGAGCCACAGAGATGGAGTTGCCTAAGGCCATAGGAACCCACCCCCTGCATAGCCTGCCCTGGAATGTGAGACATGGAGTCAAAGGCGATTTTAGAGCTTTAAGATTTAATGACTGCCTGGCTGCATTTCGAACTTGTGTGGGGCTTGTGACCCCTCTGTTTTGGTCATATTTTCCCATTTGTAATGGGAACATTTACCCAATGCCTGTACCTCCCCTGTATCTTGGAAGTAACTAACTGGTTTTTTATTTTACAGGCTTATAGACGGAAGGGACTTGCCTTATCTCAGATGAGACTGTGGACTTGGACTTTTGAGTTAATGCTGGAATGAGATAAGACTCTGGGGAACTGTTGGGAAGTCATGATTGATTTTGACATGTGAAAAGGATATGAGATTTGAGAAAGGTCAGGGGTGAAATATGGTCTGGCTCTGTATCCCCACCCAAATCTCATCTTAAATTGTAATCCCCACATGTTGAAAGAGGGACCTGGTGGGAGGTGTTTGGATCATGGGAGTGGTTTCCCCCATGTTGTTCTCATGATAGTGAGGGAGTTCTCACAAGATATAACGGTTTAAAAGTGGCAATTTCCCCTGAGCGCTCTCTCTCTGCCGCCTTGCGAAGAAGGTGCCTGCTTCCCCTTCACCTTCTGCATGACTGTTCCCCAGCCATGGAGAATTGTGCATCAATTAAAACTCTTTTCTTTATAACTACCAAGTCTCAGGTAGTATCTTTATAACAGTGAGAAAATGGACTAATACAATAAGCAAACACTAAGTCAAAATGTACATAAACATCATATAGAGGAGAAACCAAAAAAGAAAGCTCACTTGTCCTATTCATCTATCATATTCATAATTTGTACTCAAATCTATTTTATGACAAATACAGGAGGTAGACCATATTCAAAATTTCTTTACTATAATGAGCTAGCCAGCCACTATAGACCAAGCATTATAAAAATTTTCCTTGCTTCCTTATTTAATCTTTGCTTACTTTTAGAATTTAGAATTAATGATGTTATTCTTCACCTGCTTCTAAAGGGCATCTATCTTCAATAGCCTGGGTTCAGGAAAGTTTCTATGGAATTTACAGGAGTTAAAGGATTACGAAGGAGAGAGCTGTCAAATCACAGAGAAAGTCGGAAAATCAAAACTATGTACAGATCAAGACTAGTATTTGAAATATATTACCTGTTCCAAGTTTTGAAGGCATTGCTGGCTCGTTTGAACAGATATCCTTCCATAACTATGCCATTTGCAGCATCTACGTTATATTCTAACTTAGAATCATCACTGGAGAAATCCTAGACAAAACAACATATAAAGAAGTTCATATGACTTGACTAAGTTTCCTAGACAAGAAATGGATCCTAAGGAAAGAGTTCAAAAGGAAGAAAAGGTTTATATTAAGACAGTTACAACAACAATATTAATAAGAAAAATGAAGGGAGACTTAAATGATCAATAATAAATAAATGTTTCAATACATTACAGTATTTGACTTTAGTGGATTATTTTATGCAATACTTCTTGTGATGACCTAAGGACAGATAATTATATAGAATATAATGCAAAACAGAAAATAAATCAATATAAACTGTATCTACATTGTGATTAAAAGCACAAAATAATATGTATACAAATAAACAAGGGAAACAACTAAATACTACACAGGCTATTATGTTTAAAATTATCACAACTTTATTTTTTTCTTTTTTGAGACAAGAGTCTCACTCTGCTGCCCAGTGTGGAGTGCAATGAAGTGATCTCAGCTCACTGCAACCTCTGCTCCTGGGTTCAAGTGATTCGCCCGTCTCAGTCTCCCATTTGGCTGGAATTACGGACATACGCCACCATGCCCAGCTAATTTTTGTATTTTTGCAGAGATAGGGTTTCACCATGTTGGCCAGGCTGGTCTTGAATTCCTGACCTCAGGTGATCTGTCTGCCTCAGCCTCCCAAAGTGCTGGGATTACAGGCATGGGCCACTGCACCCAGTCCATCACAATATTTTATGGTGATATGTGTTAACAATTTTTTAAAAGTATATGGTTATATTTAATTGGGATTATTTAAAGTTACCACTATTTTCTAAATATATTACTACCATGATAGTTTTTTTTATTTGTTTTTTTGTTTTTTTTTTTGAGACAAAATCTCACTCTGTTGCCCAGGCTGGAATGCAGTGGCGCAATCTCAGCTCACTGCAACATCTGCCTCCTGGTTCAACCGATTCTCCTGCCTCAGCCTCCTGAGTAGCTGGGACTACAGACGTGTGCCACCACACCCAGCTAATTTTTGTATTTTTAGTAGAGACGGGGTTTCATCATGTTAGCCACGCTGGGCTCAAACTCCTGACCTCAAGTGATTCACGTGCCTCGGCCTCCCAAAGTTCAGGGATTACAGGCATGAGCCATTGTGCCTGGGCATGGTAGTTCTTGAATCTGACAGTGTCTATGGCATTTTTTCCTAAAATAAAATTTAGTTTTCAAAGGAAATGGATCTTAGTCTACAGTATGAAGTGGGCAAGTTGAACTCCCTTTTTTATGAGTACTATGAAATCACTCATAGTCTTCAAGGGTCCTAATGATCTAAATCTTACCTGAATGCAATTTAAACTTTCAATTTTCTTCCAAACATTCATGAAGTTTGGAAATCAGAAATTCAATATTTAAAATATTGCCTAACAAACTTCCAAAGCATTTTGAGCAAAACTCTAAGACCACTCTTTTCAGCAGATTTAAAACTCTAAAGCCAGTCCCATAACTTTTAAAATTCCTCCTGGACCAATAATTAAAATTAGAATTCTACCCTACTAAGGAGTAGTAAACTTCCTGTCTTGGGAAACATTTTGGCAGCATCTACTGAGATGCTGGGGCCCTGCACTGGAGGGGAGGCAGAGTGACAACCATGTAAGGGCCCTCCAAATTTATGAGAGTACTAAGTCAGGAACAGGAAACAGACTAAATTCAGAACTTTAAAAGAGAAAAAAATAATAATAATAACCTCTCCTGACACCTTTGAAACTCTGACCACGAAAAGACATGATAATCCAAAGTAATCAAATGAAGCAGAATCTGTAAACGACTTGCTACATTTCTTCCTACTTTTTCTTTGGGGGAAAAAAAATCAGGGAAACTTTAATTCCCTCATTTAAAATTTGAGACTATAATTTATTTAATTATACGGACAGAATTAAGTAAGCAATAAATATAATTGACTTTGTTAACATTCTAAAGGTTTCATTTGTAACATCTGCAGTTTTTCATAACCTTAGTCAACTTAAAAGACTTCCTTGAAAGTGCAGTGCATTACAAGTGTTTCTCTAATTTTTAACTATATTTCTTGAGATAAACTCTCTTCGCCTTAGTTACTATTAATATCAAGTAACATTTTGTAGTACTTAAAATGTGACAGATTTCATAATTTTAGCAATGAAATTTGTTGGACGAAAGACATAGTGTTAGAATCTCCTTAAATACATTGATGACCTGGCAAATCAGGAAGGAATACTTAAAGGCAAGAAACTGAGTGAGAACTGGAATTCAAAGAGGTAAGGAGAACAAGGACATCTGCCTATCAGGAGAACTTGAGCTTTGGTGTGAGGTCCAGGGAACACAATGTAAAACCAAGGTTGGTCAAAGCGGAATCTAATAGAAACTTATTTTTGAAATAGCAAACAAGACAAGAAAAGCCACTACTACCACTTTCACTCAAGATCACGATGAAACTCACAGCCAGCAAAACAACACAAAAAAGTACAAGATTGGAAAGAAAGGAAAAAACTATCATTATTGGTAGATAAGACTTTATACATGCAGCATCCAAAATAATTGAGAGATAAATCAATATTAAAAGAGATTACTGGTTACAAAATCAATACAGAAAAATCAATTTTATCACAGACGGAACAGCGGTAAAATAAATAAATTTAAAGATAGCATTTAGAATACAAATGTCTAGGAATAAATCTAACAAAAGATGTACAAGAAAAATCATAAAACTTTATGAAAGTCATTAAAGAAAACTTAAATAAATGGAGAACATACCAAATGCATAGAATCAAAGATACAATAAAATAAACATATCAATTTTGATTCATAGAAGCTTGAAGGAGGAAAGGTAGGAAGATTTGCTATTACCTATCAAGAATTTGCTTGCCAGGAACAGAATGACAAACATTCATGTTCTCACTTATTTGTGGGATCTAAAAAATAAAACAACTGGACTTGGGGAGCTGGAGAGTAGAAGGATGGTTACCAGAGGCTGGGAGGTGTAGTGGGCACTGGGGGTGTGGGCGAGTGGGAATGGTTAATGGATACAAAAAAAAACAGAATGAATGAGACCTAGTATTTGATAGCACAACAGGCTGACTACAGTCAAAATAATTGTACATTTAAAAATAATTAAAAGAACATAATAGGATTGTTTGTAACACAAAGGATAAATGCTTGAGGGGATGGATATCCTGTTTTCCATGATGTGATTATTATGCATTGCATGCCTGTATCAAAATATTTCATGGACCCCATAAATAATACCACATGCTATGTACTACCAAAAACTAAAAATGAAAATAAAATGAAATAAAAAAATTTTAAAAGCATTTGATCAACAATTAAGCAACCTGGTGGGAAAATGAGATAAAGACTAATAGTTCACAAATAGGATATCCAAATGACCAATAAATATAAGATGCCCATTAGTCACTAAAGAAATCACTCTAAAGCCAAAAATAATTAAGACAGCATAGTATCGACAGTTTAGACAAAAAGACAGTGAAACAGAATAGAGAAACTGAAATGGACCTCACGTATGTGATATATAACACAGGATATACCACAAAGCACTTGGGAAAGAGCAAACTTTCTAATAACTCATCTGGATCAACTGACTACCAGTGGGAGAATTAAAGGAAACGATCTCTACCTCACACCACACACAAAAACCCAATTAAAGATCTAAAAAGCAGCACGGTGGCTCACACCTGTAATCCCAGCACTTTGGGAGGCTGAGGTAGATGGATCACCTGAGGTCAGGAGATCAAGACCATCCTGACCAAAAAGGCGAAATCCCATCTCTACTAAAAATACAAAAATTAGTTGGGTATGGTGACGCACAGCTATAATCCCAGCTACTTGGGAGGCTGAGGCAGAAGAATCACTGAAACCCAGGAGGAGGAGATTGCAGTGAGTGGAGATTGCGCCACTGCACTCCAGCCTGGGTGACAGGACCAAAAAAAAAAAAAAAAAAAAAAAATCTAAAAAGTAAATCTATAATACAAGATATATCTCTTCATGATCTTGAAATGGAAAGGATTTATTGAACAAGACACAAAAGCATCAACCTTAAGACTGATAAAAATAAGCTATATGAAAATTAAAAACACATATGCCTGAAATGTATTATTAATTTGATCAAACAGTTAGGCAGCCTGGTGGAAAAATGAGAGAAAGATTAACAGACGTTTTACAAGTAAGACATGCAAAAGACGAACAGATATAAGAGAAGGTGCTTAGGCTCATTAGTCACTAAAGAAGTGAAAACTACGAGAAGATGTCAGTTATCTACTGACCAAATCAGCCAAAATCTAAAAGTCTCATAATATAATGAGGTGGCAAATAGGAACTCTCATACAGTGCTGTCTAAGATAGTGTAATATTTTGAAAAACAATGTAGCATTATCTGCTTATGCTAAATGATCTACTAAAGCTAATATACCTTCTAACTCAGCAGTTTTACTCCTAGGTATAAATATATCAGAAATGCAAAATGCATGCATGTATCCACATATGAATGTTCAAAGCATCACTGTTTCTCCAACTGATCAATTTAAATTTTTGAAAAATCTAAATAACTACATGAGACATACTTTCCCTTAGTTTTAGTGGATTTT
>NW_016805666.1:9026346-9035497 GCF_001698545.2 Rhinopithecus bieti
TTTTTTTTTTTTTTTTTACCTGTAATGCAGCCTTGTGTCAGCATTTAAGGGCAGAAAAGAGGTGAGCATTCATAATGAGCAAAAAGCAGCACTATTTTCTTTAAAGGAAAACAGTTGAATATTATTTAAAATCAAATAAGTTATTCTTAGAGTTAATAATTTACCATTTTGAACCTTCAGTACACTGAACTGTGTTCACAATAGGAAAAGATATTAAAAGATGTGTACTGTTTATTAAATAATTCAATTTAACGAAATATTCAAATATTCCTACAAATACCATGATATCTCATTTTAATTAAAAACAATTGGTCCCAATTTCTAGCAATCTTTTCATGATCATGTCATTAAAACTCATTACCCATCAAAACATCAGACTGTACACTTTAATTACGTAAAATTTTTATTTGTCAACTTAAAATAAAGTTACCCAAACAAAAGTTAATCGAACTTTAAACGAAACAAAATAAAACGTGGAGTTTGTCTCACCTGACACTAACTAGAAAGTAACTAACTTAAAGGTGGTCTTGTAGAAATCTTTCCTTTTTTAATTATTTTCTTTGAGCATGAATACTCCATCATCAATTAAATTTTCTTACTTTTACTACTGATTTTGTTTTCTTTTCCACTGACATCTTCTATATCAGATCTAGTTTACTGGTATTTTAAACTCTAAATAAACCATTAAAAAGTTGATTTTACTGCTCAATACCAAGAAAACAGATTTCTTAAAGCAATGCTAGAAGGCATCCTGTACGTACTTATATTTCTATATTCAACTTCAACACTCTCCCTTTATTTTCAGATAACTACACAAAAAGCACCACTGACGATATAAGAAAGTTGAGTTGCAGGCATGTCACACTCAACCCTTTTAGCATGAAGAAATAAAAACTGGTTTAATATTTGAATTTTCATTTTTAAAAACATTATTTTCAAAGTCAGTTCTGCTAGGTTTAGGCAATTTAACAGGCAATGCAAGTGAAGCTTTAGCATCTTGTCACAGAGAGGAAAGGCTGCCTTGCAGTGACTGCAGTTGGAAAGTCTATAAGGCCAAATACACATGTTGACACTAAGATGCATCCACACCCCCTGCCCCGCAACACACACACAGACACACTCTTTTACAGGGAGTTGGTGGTATCCTAAATGTAATTATGAATAGTGTTTTAAATTCTAACTAAAGGCCACTTTTAGCTTAGTTAAGGCTCTAAGAGATTTAGATTTTTATAAACTGATTCAAGGAGCATAGCTTTCAAAGATCCGAAAAAATAACAAAATACATCCCTTAAAATCTGAAGAACATTTCGCTCTTCAAAAACAGAAGAGGAATTTATCTGCACAATTTAATTATTAGAACAACTCAAAAGATGTGTTCCAATACAATGACACCTTGCATAAACCAACAAACAAGCGATTGTATAAAACGGAATTAATTTTTTAATTTCCCCTGAGGTACCTTTTGTTGAATGGTGGAATGTTTTTGCTCCATTTCTCTTTTCTCCTTTGCTGCATCCACAACCAGTCGATCCAACTGTAAAAAGGGAAAAAGAGAAAACTGCAGACTTAAAAAAAGTATGGATTATTTTTTCAAACCATATTCCAAATCATTTCACAGATAAATAAAAAATCACTCAATTCAAGCTTATTTAAAAAGGTTTTGGCTAAACTTTAAAGTAGAAGTTCATATTTTTTTCTGCTATCAAGTTCTCTTTGAGAAGATCCATATCTCCATTAGAAAAAAAAGATTTCCAAGAATAGTCATGGTGCCATACATACATGATTGGAGGCCTTGCCACAGGTACCCTAGTGTTACACTTTCAATCCTTAAATAAGGAAAATGACTCTAGCTTAAGCTGCCTGCTGACCTACTAAACAAATTCTGGTAGTTAAAATCAAAGATACGAAGAAGACACCAGTGACTTCTTTCCCAAATAGCAAAAAGTAGTGCAGCTAAACTAGTACTAACCAGCTAAACCAGCTCTCACAAATTCACTCTAACAGCTACTTCCAATCATTCAAGATGTTTCTTCATGTTTTCAGGTTGGCTCCCTAACGTCATAATCAAATCTAAAAAGAAGAAAAAATAATTCACCAGATAAAAGAGAAAGCTAAAAATAATAAAAGAATAGTAATCATTCATAAGACTGTAGAATAAAAGAATAGTAATCATTCATAAGATTCATAGGAAATCAGCAATTCTTAAGGCTCATTTTTAAAAGCTCAAAAAACTTAATAAAATTATAAAACCCGGCCGGGCCCAGTGGCTCACGCCTGTAATTCCAGCACTTTGGGAGGCCAAGGTGGGCAGATCAGGAGGTCAGGAGTTCAAGAACAGCCTGGCCAACATAGTGAAACTCCGTCTCTCCTAAAAATACAAAAAATTAGCTGGGCGTGGTGGCAGGTGCCCATAATCCTACCTACTCGGCAGGCTGAGGCAGGAGAATTGCTTGAACCCAGGAGGCAGAGGTTGCAGTGGGCTGAGATCACACCACTGCACACTAGCCAGGGCGACAGTGCAAGGCTCCATCCCCCACCCCACCCCCCCAAAAAAATACACATATATAAAAAACCCATTTATTTCTTGTTCCTTTGCATTAGAAAGGATATCCATCATAAGGGAAGTATTCGATTTCTGGTAATATGTCACAAGAAATGCACTGGCTTCTTGAAATCATATTTGCTAAACTAACAATAATTGGGTTATACATTATTAATTATGTGGGTTTCATTGTCTAGACTACGATGATGCTTTCCAACTCTGAACCTCCATCACCCATAAATGATTAACACATGTTTGATAAATGAAAAAATTAAAACATACATATCAGATCAGCAGGAATATGGAGAAAGATAAGCGTTAAATGTCTAAACATTTTAAGTTGTATCTTTTAAAAACTAAATTTTTAAAGTCTCTTTCAAAAAAGGTATTTGATCCTTTATCACAAATGATTTTTTTCTACAGAAGAATAATTCTAGTCAGATAATATTACCAAATAGCAAAAAAGATTAACCAAAAAAATACCCACAATAAAACAGATCTATCACTATTATAAAGTATGTGATACAGCTGGCAACCATCCTACTCTAGGCTCTAATACACACACACCTTAGTGACATGTAGCATTGATTTAGTGGGTAATGCTATACATGGTGCACTAGAAAAATATATTCTCACACAAATTTCTTATGCGGAATGAGTGGACTAACCATCCTATGGTTTTTATGGCTCTGAGTGGCATATAAATATTATTCATTCATTCAGACTGAAATGCAGCACAAGGGAGCCCCCAAATTCAAAATATTTACAAATATGCACGCATATACTTTACATATGAATTCCGCAATGTAGGTGATGGTTTTCTGCCTAATTGGTAAGAAATGTCTCTTGCAGCCAGGCGCGGTGGCTCACGCCTGTAATCCCAGCACTTTGAGAGGCCGATCACGAGGTGAGGAGACTGAGACCATCCTGCCTAACACGGTGAAACCCCGCCTCTACTAAGAATACAAAAAAAAATTAGCCAGGCGTGGTGGCGGGCGCCTGTGGTCCCAGCTACTCGGGAGGCTGAGGCAGAATGGTGGGAACCCGGGAGGCGGAGCTTGTAGTGAGCCGAGATCGTGCCACTGCACTCCAGCCTGGGCGACAGAGCAAGACTCCGTCTCAAAAAAAAAAAGAAAAAGGAAAAAAGAAATGTCTCTTGCATCCCTAACCCCATTGCTATTACAACAGGAAAGTGGGGACAATTCCCCCTCTCTGATGGGGAAAAAGAATAAAGAAAAAATATCTTTCGTGATGGTGGGGGTTTGGGAAAAGGCATGAGTTGGGGAAATGTGAAGACTGGCCGAGTCTGATCTTCTAGACATTGGGAAACGTATCGGGAAGATAACTTGCAGCACAGTAAAAAGGGTCCCGTGTTTGTGTTAGTACTGGACATTATCAATTTTAACAGGTTCCTATCACTAAGCAGGTATCCCTGGTCCTTCTGTGTTTTAAATCTCTTCCACTCCCACCAACCTCAGATATCATCACTTCTCTTTCTCCTTTTCAACGTCTCCCTCTTGAACTACCATCTGCTTTTAAGTTGGTGCAAATCATTCTACCTTAATAAAACCGCTAACCCATACTCTTTCTCCAGCTACCACATTCTTTCCCTCTTTCCTTCACAACACAACTTCTTTAAAATACCACCACCTTCTCCATTTGTCCCTTCCATATTCATCTACCCACTGTAATTCAGCTTCTACTGCCCGGGTCCCCAGCGCCATGGAAACAGCATCTCCCACAGAGGTAACAACTTTTGCTGCTAAATCCAACAGGTATTTCTCAGTCCTAGGTTTACTTAACTTTCTAATAATTGAAGCTGATAACCACTCCTTCCCTTTGAAACACTCTTCCTGGCCTACAATGCCAGTCTCCTGTTTTTCCACTCCCTCATTCATCTATGTCCTAGCACAGCTTCTCTTACCGAGCCATCTCAAAATTTAGTCCTTCTTAGGTCCCTGCCCCAAGTCAGCTTTTTTTTTTAACTCAATACCAGTGGACCTCAACCTTAACTTACAAAATAAAAATCTTTATGTATGGTCTAGGCAACTAGATTTTTAAAAAACAGCTCTATGATTCAGAGATATCTAACTCACCCCCCATCAACTCACCCACTCTTGTGGTTGCAATCAGCAACTATATGCTACTGATTTAGTCTATCTCCCTCTTTTGAGCTCCACAAATATCCACTTACACGTCTTATCCTCACAAATCAATATATTTAAGCGTGAACTCATCACACCCTTCCACCCTTGAATGGGCTGTATATTAACCCTCAAATCTAACCATTTCTATCTCTACTGCTATGACCTTAGTTTCAGATGCCATTATCTACTAATTATGAAAAGAAAATTGCAATTGGCCACCTCCAACTCGGACATCTTATTGACTAGGCACTACAGGATCTGGGGCTTAGATGTTTTTCAAGGACCTGCAGACTTATTTGAGATCTGGGGTGGGGTGGGGACGTATAAAACTAAAATGATTAAATGTTTTAAAATACGTAATTTTTTCAGCTAGCCAACTGCAATTCAACTCACACTGCCTTTATAAATTATACTGAATATAAGATGAGAGCGCAATCTAATATTTGATAGTATGTGAGGAATGTCCAAAACCTAGGAAGGTCTCTCCTTCGCCCCAGTCCAGCTTACATGTCCCGTCTATATGTTCCTGCAACACTGTGACCCTTCCCTATATGGTGGAAAAGGCCAGCTGTCCCTCAATATCTGTTTTCTCCTTCTTCCTTAACAATGGAACCCCTAAATTCTAGCAGGTCACATGGCTACCTGGCATTAAGGTTAACTTCCCTTGCAGCTATTGTGACCCTGTGACTAAGGACTTGGCATTGGGATGTATGTAGAAGTGATATGTACAATTTCTAGGAAATGTGCTTAAAAAGAGAAAATGTATCTTGCATTCTCCTTTCCTTCTTCCTAGTAGCTGGAATTTGGGTATGATAGCTAAAGCTTGATTAGCCACTTTGAACTATGAGGTAGAATCAAAAAACATAAGCCTGCACTCCTGCTAACCAAGTTGCCATCATACCACGTCTTTGACTTTACATAAGAGAAATAAAACTCTCTCTCTTTTTTTTTTTTTTTTTTTTTTTTTTTTTTTTAAGACAGGTTCACTCTGTCGCCCGGCGGGGAGTGCAGTGGCCGGACTCCAGCTCAACTGCAAGCTCCACTCCCGGGTTCACGCCATTCTCCTGCCTCAGCCTCCCGAGTAAGCTGGGACTACAGGCGCCCGCCATCTCGCCCGGCTAGTTTTTTCTATTTTTTGGGTAAAGACGGGGTTTCACAGGGTTAGCCAGGATGGTCTCAATCTCCTGACGCTCGTGATCCACCGGTCTCGGCCCTCCCAAGAGTGCTGGGATTCAGCAGGCTTGAGCCAGCCCGGCGCGCCGGCCAAAACTCTCTTTTTTAAACCCCTACTAATATTCTCAGTTTTCTATTATTTGCAAACAAACCTCATCCCAACTGTTACACACACACAAAGTATTTAGCACAGAGATTAAGAGTGTGGTGACTTGTTGGCTTCTCCCAAGAGACTAAGTTCTATAGAGGCAGAAAACAGAATACATGTAATCCACAGCATATGCCCTACATGTCCTTCCCCTGTCTCAACACACACACACACACACACACACACACACACACACACACACACACACACCAGAACTCACATATACTCTGGTCAGTAAATGCAATTCCCATTCCACTCTTACCTTTTTCCTTAAACTCAATTTTTCTTTTCCTTTTTTTTTTTGAGACAGAGTTTCCCTCTGTCACCCAGACTGAAGTACAATGACCCAATCTTGGCTCACTGAGAACTCCACCTCATGCCTCAGCCTCCCGAGTAGCCGGGATTACAGGCATATGCCACCACACCCAGCTAATTTTTTTATTTTTAGTAGAGACGGGGTTTCACCACGTTGGCCAGGCTGGTCTCAAACTCCCAGCCTCATGTAATCTCCCAAAGTGCTGGGATTATAGGCATAAGCCACTGTGCCTGGCCTAAACTCTATTTTTCATCATCAGTCCCCTCCTTTTGGAAACTAAACTGAAACATCTTGAGAAAGAAAATTACCTAAAAATCGACAGTGTTAAATAAAG
Organism: Rhinopithecus bieti; assembly: GCF_001698545.2. Lineage (NCBI taxonomy): Eukaryota > Metazoa > Chordata > Mammalia > Primates > Cercopithecidae > Rhinopithecus > Rhinopithecus bieti. Next base: position 9,033,007 of record NW_016805666.1, read on the forward strand.
AATGCTCGTCAACAAAAAACAAAGTCCCCCGAACAGATCTAATATAATGTTATGATCAGATATGAAAAAATAGTTTGAACATAATGACATTTTTATACATATAAAATTTGTATGTATATGTATACAGCTATTACACATAGCCATAGATAGCCACATGTGACTGTATGAAATGAAAAAGTTCCTAAGAGCTCTATAATTTTAAGATTCTAAAATTTTTTAATTCAAATAACAAGACACAAGTAAAGAAAATAAAGAGCTCTAACTCAACTGAAAAGCAAATTGGAACAATAACTCAATTATCCAAATGTACGAAATTTAAAAATAAGTCCAGTTATGCAGACTGCAAAACACACACTTTGTTTTTGTATTTTTTATTTTAGTTTAGTTTATTTTTTTTGAGACGGAGTCTTGCTCTGTCGCCCAGGCTGGAGTGCAGTGGCATGATCTTGGCTCACTGCAACCTCCGCCTCCCAGGTTCACGCCATCCTCCTGCCTTAGCCTCCTGAGTAGCTGGGACTACAGGTGCCCACCACCAAGGCTGGCTAAGTTTTTTTTTATTTTTAGTAGAGATGGGGTTTCAACGTGTTAGCCAGGATGGTCTCGATTTCCTGACCTTGTGATTCGCCTGCCTCGGCCTCCCAAAGTGCTGGGATTACAGGTGTGAGCCACTGCGCCTGGCCACACTTTGTTTTTAAATTCTCCTTTTCAATACCTTCATATACAAACTATAACATAAGGTTCTTTTTACCTTTGATTTCATTTTTTGGGTATACCCAAAATGCAAACATTTGGGTATTATAACCCATATATAAATCTGCTATAGCATCCAACTTCATTCTTCACTAAATAAATAAAACATCAAGTCCTCCTTGATATGGTTTGGCTGTGTCCCCACCCAAAATTTCATCTCGAATTATAATCCCCATAATCCTCATGTGTCAAGAGAGAGACCAGGTGGAGGGAACTGAATTATGCGGGGGGTTTCCCCCATGTTGGTTCTCGTGATAGTGAGTGCTCACGAGATCTGATGGTTTTATAAGTGTTTGGTAGTTTCTCTTGCATTCATTCTCCCCTCCGCTGCCTTGTGAAGAAGATGCCTTGGCTTCCCTTTGCCTTCTGCCATGACTGTAAGTTTCCTGAGGCTTCCCAGCCATGCAGAACTGTGAGTCAATTAAACCTCTTTCTTTTCTAGATTACCCAGTTTGAGGCAGCTCTTTATAGCAGTGTGAGAAGAGACTAACACACCTCCAATATGCTAAATTTCTTTAAAAATACAAATACCAGTGTATAAAACAGAATCAAGAAATACACCGCAACATTACCTGTGCACCAAGATCCTTCATGTAGGGTCCAAGTTCACTAAACAGATCATATCCTTGATGAAAGAAGGCCAAATGGGCATACATAAATGACAACATCTAAAGGGGGGGAAAAAGACCATTTTAAAATCTACTCCTAGATAGACATTCTGAAATATTTTATATATATATAAAAGACAGGGTCTTGCTCTGTCACCCAGGCCTGGCATGCAGTGGCACGAACACAGTTCACTGCAACCTGTACCTCCCAGACTCAGGTGATTCTCCCACTTCAGCCTCCTAAGTAGCTGGGACCACAGGCATGTGCCACTATGCTCAGCTAATTTTTGTAGAGACAAAGTCTTGCCATGTTACCCAGGCTGATCTCGAACTCCTGGGTTCCAGCAATCCTCCCACTTCCACCTCCAAAAGTGCTGGGATTACAGGCATGAGCCACCATGCCCAGTTCATCAAACCTATTTGAAAATTAAACTGAGTCATCTGTTTTAAAAGAGTATTTCAAAAATATTTTCAAATACAATGAAAATAAATTTTATTTAAAAGAAATTTCCCAGTGGTTGAAAATTTTTTAAATGCTCAAAATTTTAGTTGTTTAGACTATATCTAGGTGATCAAAATGTATACAGCAGATTCAAATAATCCAATTTTCAATAACTCTACTATTTTCCTAGGTCCATTATAAAGTATTTATGTGCTCCTTCAACCAAGCTCACTGACAAACCTTAAACTGCAAAAAAGGCAAAAAGATAAGAGAAATATAAAGTGCTCAAAACAAAACACAAACACTTTACAATCTACTAGAGCACCAAGCACAACCTAAAGTAGGAGAACGCTGTTTTTTCTCTCAAGATACCAAAATAAAATGAGTCAACTGAATTTGCCAATATGGAAGTTTCTTTACATTCATTCCACAAATCTAAAAAGCTGACATTAATGAGCAGAGATTTGTCCAAGTTTTCCCATATTTTACCTATTTTAAAGAGAAAAATCACCCTCATTTTAATTAAGTTTTTACATGGAAGGAATTATATAATTAAATACTGAAAAAATATTCTAAACATCCATGTTATTTTTAACAAGTGGCATCTGTTCAATTTTCTGAAGTCTAAAATAGGTCATAAAGTCCTTAATACTCAAAAATCCTCCAAAAAAAACTACTTAAAAAAAAAAAC
>NW_016805666.1:9038157-9043549 GCF_001698545.2 Rhinopithecus bieti
ATCAACTCTAAGGGAAAATTCTCCAAATGATACTATTCATATAAATCCTCAATCTCAAATATTTTAAAGTCCAAATAAGGCCAAAATTATAGAGAAAATGTAAATATGTTGAAAGAGGTTGGGCAAAAAAATTTTAAAGCAAAACAAGTGAGAAAAAATTCAAAAGCTAAGTGTAACAGTTTTTTATGTTCATAACTTTCGAAACGAATTCTGAAATATTCTCACAGGTTTTACACCAAACATTTTAGTTATTCACCAAATGGTACTGGGCATCTAGTGCACGTAAAGCAACATATTAGGATAAAAGAAAACAAAAACGTTTAACAGTAGAGAGTGTACTTTTATGGACCTCACAGTGTATCAACAGATGAGACACACAAACAACTCTAACACGAAGGAGACAAAAAAGTCCAGTGCCACATAAGAAATACAGATGAAGATCAAAAAGAAGAGCAATCATAAACCTTATCATGTATATAGCAGATGTTCTTTCAACACCTAAATATGTACATTTAGTTTCATATTAAAATATTTAAAACATCATTTCAATTAATATCTTACTGATTTTAGGATTTCTGATCTCCTTTTTGATTGAAGAACATTAATCTAAGGGAAAACACATGTGGTTAATCACCCATGCATTATTTTAAAGCTAATCCATAATGCAATATTATAAAACTGATTTTAATGGTTTAACACTTTTCCAAAAGCAAATAAAACAAAGTTCAAGCTTCTTCATCCTTCAACTATCCTTTTGCAAAACACAGTTAAGACAAACATTCCAGTGAAATTCTCATACATTTCTGAGCTAGAAGAAAAACGGGTTATTTAAATGCTATTAGAGTGATGGAGCTATTTTGACATTTGAAACTCTGGGAATTCCATCTTTTTCCCACCCTCTTTATCTCATTGCTCATCAAAGTTCAACATACAACCTAAATGCAAATTCTCATCACTTTACCACTATCACCATCATGTCTTTTCCAGACTGCTGCAAAAGGCTATGAATTAGTCTCTTCTCTGCTTCCATTCTCGACTCCCTACAATCCATTATACACACAGCAACCTGTCAGCTTTTTTTTTTTTTTTTTGGAGACGGAGTTTTGCTCTTATTGCCCAGACTGGAGTGCAATGGTGCGATCTCAGCTCACTGCAACCTCTGCCTTCTGGGTTCAAGCAATTCTCCTGCCTCAGCCTCCGGGGTAGCTGGAATTACCAGCATGCGCCACCACGCTCGGCTAATTTTTTGTATTTAGTAGAGACACGGTTTCTCCATGTTGCTCGGGCTGGTCTTAACTCCTGACCTCAGGTGATCCACCCGCCTTGGCCTCCCAAAGTGCTAGAACTACAGGCATGAGCCACAACGCCGGGCCCACCTTAAAATACATAAATAAGATCATGTTACCTCTACCTTAACAACCTCCAACTTCCTACCATGGCTGGCAAGGCCCACTGTGATATAGCCCCTACCTACCTTACCTCTTCAACCTAGTTTTCTATTACTTTCCCCTTTCTGTACTCCAACCACAACCTGGGACCACTCCCACCTCAATGCCTTTGTACTGGCTGTTCTGTCTACATGTTATGATGTTCTGCCTAGATGGGTACCAGGCTATCTCATACCAATCAGGTCTCTACTTAAATACCGTCTCCTCACAAAGGTCTAAGGTAGCTTCTTAGGCACTGTCTAGTACACCAACCCTATTTATTTTACTCAGAACATTTATAACTACCTTATATTTTCTGATTTGTGTCTTCTCCCTAACCAAAGTGTAAATTCTAGTGAGACCAGGGTCCTTGCCTTATTCCCAGCTGTAGTGGCACACCCTAAGCACTCAATAAATATTTCTTAAATAAATTAACAGGTTTTGTTTTAGAGACAGGGTCTCACTCTGTTGCCCACTCTGGCCGGAGTGCAGTGGCACGATCAGATCTCACTGCAGCCTTGAACTCCTGGGCACGCAATCCTCCTGCCCTAGGCCCCAGCAATTCTCCCATCTCAGCTTCCCGAGTAGCTGGGACTACAGGTGCACACCACCAGACCCGGCTAATTTTTTTTACTTTTGTAGAGATAGGTTCTCACTGTATTGCACAGTCTGGTCTCAAACTCCTTGCTTCAAGCAATCCTCCCGCCTTGGCCCCCCAAAGCGCTGGGATTACAGGAATCAGCCCCTGCACCTGGCCAGATTTTAAGTAAATGTTTTAATTAGACTAAATTTACTGAAAGATCAATAAATTAAAAGATTTGCCTTTTAGGGGATCTCTCCCAACTCTAGAAATTCACAACAAACATTTTACTTTTGTCTGTTATTATCTATCAGCTTAACGAAATGTTTAAGAATCATTCACTCTTTGCCAATACTGTCAAAAGATTACAAAATATCTTTTAATATGTCCTTCCGACTGAATTCTGTATTTTATCAAATAATTTTAAAGCATTAAATAAAAAAAAACACAACAAGAAAATCTAAGTAACTTAACTATAAGACTAGTTTCTGGCTGGGTGCAGTGGCTCATGCCTGTAATCCTTGCATTTTGGGAAGCTGAGGCGGGCAGACTGCTTGAGATCAGGAGTTTGAGTCCAGCCTGGCCAACATGGTGAAACCCTGTCTGTACTAAAATACAAAACTTAGCCAGGCGTGGTAGTGGGCACTTGTAATCCCAGCTACTCGGGAGGCTGAGACAGGAGAATCACTTAAACCCTGGAGGCAGAGGTTGCAGTGAGCTGGGATCGCACTACTGCACTCCAGCCTAGGCAACAGAGCAAGACTCTTTCTCAAAAAAACAAAAACAAAACAAAAGCCTAGTTTCTTCTACATATATTTCAAAGCCTATTCAGTTTAGAGAACTACAATATTGACTTTCAAATGCTCTAAGTAAAGCAGAAGCTGCAAATAGCCTACTATTCAAATGCTGAATAATGTTAAAATGCCTGTTTTATATGCCCTTTTTTCTATTGAAAAAAAATTAAGTGCTATATAAAATTTTTAAATTTAAATGTTATATATAATAAAATGCTATATAAAATAGNTTAATACTCAAAAATCCTCCAAAAAAAACTACTTAAAAAAAAAAACCATTAAAACACAGAGGCAAAAGGATAAAACTCAGAAGAGGAAAATTATTCTGGAATTAGATAATAGTGATCATTGCACAAATTTGTGAATAAAAACTGATAAATTATTTTTAAAAATTAATTAACGGCCGGGCGCGGTGGCTCAAGCCTATAATCCCAGCACTTTGGGAGGCCAAGACGGGCAGATCATGAGGTCAGGAGATCGAGACCATCCTGGCTAACACTGTGAAACCCCGTCTCTACTAAAAAATAGAAAAAACTAGCCGGGCGAGGTGGCGGGCGCCTGTAGTCCCAGCTACTCGGGAGGCTGAGGCAGGAGAATGGTGGTAAACCTGGGAGGCGGAGCTTGCAGTGAGCTGAGATCCGGCCACTGCACTCCAGCCTGGGCGACAGAGCGAGACTCCGTCTCAAAAAAAAAAAAAAAAATTAATTAACAATCTAAAAAGAGGGATGGGATTAATAGCTAGGACTACATAAAAATATAAAATATGCCTATACCTCAAAATGCAAAACGAGCATATTAAAAGACAAATGATAAACTAGGGAAAAACACATGACAAAGAATTAACAGTCTTAAAATGTAAGAGATGTTGCAAATCAACATGAAAAAGATGAACACTCCAACAGAAAAAAAGACAAACGACATATGAGGTATCTAACTGGCCAAAAAACACGGAAAAACGTTCAAACTCATTTGTATTAACAAAATGCAAAACTGAATAATGAGATCATGCTTTCTATCCAGCAAACTAGGGGCAGCGTGGGGGAAAAAACTGGAATGCTCAGTGTTGGTAAAACGTGGAGAAAACCCCATTTTCACACAATATTAGAGGAAATATTGTATAACTCTTGAAATTTGACAATATTTTTCTAAAGTCTTAATCCTTTGACTATATAATGTTTTCTTTATAAATCTATCCTAAGAAAATAATAGGATTATTCATTAGAATGATGAGGACAAAACTATGTTTTAATGTCAAAAACAAGGAAATTATTTGAATATCCATTAATAGGTGAAATCAATTTATGGTATATTCCTTCAAGGTCAGTAAACTATGACCTGCAAACTTTATTAGGCCTCACCACCTTTTTGATAGTCCATGAGCTACGAATGGTTTTTACATCTTTAAATGATTTAAAGACAATGAAAATAAATGAAATTTATGATATGTGAAAATTACATGAAATTCAAATTTGTGTTTATTTATAAAGTTTTATTGGAACACAGCAATGGCCATTCATTTACATACTGTCTTTCTCGTTATAATGGCATAGTTGAATAATTCCAACAGAGACCATGAGGCCTGTAAAACCTACCATATTTACTACCTGGACTTTTACAAAAAACATGTGCCAAACCCTAGGATATTCAGGTGGTAGAATTCTACCTGGCCACAAAAGCCATCATTAAATAAAGGATATTTAATGACATATAACTTTGCAGTGTATTAGTGAAAAGAGAAAGTTATAAAATAGTATGTAGGAATGATTCCCATTAAAACATTACATGTGATTTTAAAAGGCATATATTCAAGTTCACGTACACACACACGCACACACAAGGACGGACATAGAGAGTAAAAAGATGAAGATGTATGCCAGGATACTAACAGTGGCTTCCCCTTGGTAGCAGAACTAGTAAGTCGTTTTTATTTTTCTTCATACACATTCTAATTTTCTACAATTAATACACATTACTGTCAATCTCGAAAACAAGTGGGGTATAAACATTATCTTTTAAAAAACAGGAAGTACAATGTGTTTACCTGATAATTTATAACACAAATATATACATACAATTTAGAAAAAAAGCTAGGTGGGGACAAGGATCTAAGGCTACTTAAACATAGCCTTTTGGGGGAAAAGTCAGTAAGTAATTCAGAGTTGAGAGATTATTACTAAAGTTACCAAAATATAAAGATATGATATGTCATACCATACCATGCCCTGCACACTTCTTCGTCAGCTTTTTTTTGAGACAGAGTTTGCTCTTGTCACCTAGGCTGGACTGCAATGGCACGATTTCGGCTCACTACAAACTCCACCTCCTGGGTTCAAGCAATTCCCCTCAGCCTCACGAAGTAGCTGGGATTACACGTGCCTGCCACCACACCCAGCTAATTTTTTTGTATTTTTAGTAGAGATGGGTTTTCACCATGTTGGCCAGGCTGGTCTTGAACTCCTGACCTCAGGTGATCCACCTGCCTCAGCCTACCAAAGTGCTGGGATTACAGGCATGAGCCACCACAGACAGCCGTTGTTAGCTTTTAAGACCAAAAAAATGGCTCCCCACTGCAAAAAAAAAAAAAAAAAAAA
>NW_016805666.1:9044467-9051112 GCF_001698545.2 Rhinopithecus bieti
TTTTTTGGAGACGGAGTTTTGCTCTTATTGCCCAGACTGGAGTGCAATGGTGCGATCTCAGCTCACTGCAACCTCTGCCTTCTGGGTTCAAGCAATTCTCCTGCCTCAGCCTCCGGGGTAGCTGGAATTACCAGCATGCGCCACCACGCTCGGCTAATTTTTTGTATTTAGTAGAGACACGGTTTCTCCATGTTGCTCGGGCTGGTCTTAACTCCTGACCTCAGGTGATCCACCCGCCTTGGCCTCCCAAAGTGCTAGAACTACAGGCATGAGCCACAACGCCGGGCCCACCTTAAAAATACATAAATAAGATCATGTTACCTCTACCTTAACAACCTCCAACTTCCTACCATGGCTGGCAAGGCCCACTGTGATATAGCCCCTACCTACCTTACCTCTTCAACCTAGTTTTCTATTACTTTCCCCCTTTCTGTACTCCAACCACAACCTGGGACCACTCCCACCTCAATGCCTTTGTACTGGCTGTTCTGTCTACATGTTATGATGTTCTGCCTAGATGGGTACCAGGCTATCTCATACCAATCAGGTCTCTACTTAAATACCGTCTCCTCACAAAGGTCTAAGGTAGCTTCTTAGGCACTGTCTAGTACACCAACCCTATTTATTTTACTCAGAACATTTATAACTACCTTATATTTTCTGATTTGTGTCTTCTCCCTAACCAAAGTGTAAATTCTAGTGAGACCAGGGTCCTTGCCTTATTCCCAGCTGTAGTGGCACACCCTAAGCACTCAATAAATATTTCTTAAATAAATTAACAGGTTTTGTTTTTAGAGACAGGGTCTCACTCTGTTGCCCACTCTGGCCGGAGTGCAGTGGCACGATCAGATCTCACTGCAGCCTTGAACTCCTGGGCACGCAATCCTCCTGCCCTAGGCCCCAGCAATTCTCCCATCTCAGCTTCCCGAGTAGCTGGGACTACAGGTGCACACCACCAGACCCGGCTAATTTTTTTTACTTTTTGTAGAGATAGGTTCTCACTGTATTGCACAGTCTGGTCTCAAACTCCTTGCTTCAAGCAATCCTCCCGCCTTGGCCCCCCAAAGCGCTGGGATTACAGGAATCAGCCCCTGCACCTGGCCAGATTTTAAGTAAATGTTTTAATTAGACTAAATTTACTGAAAGATCAATAAATTAAAAGATTTGCCTTTTAGGGGATCTCTCCCAACTCTAGAAATTCACAACAAACATTTTACTTTTGTCTGTTATTATCTATCAGCTTAACGAAATGTTTAAGAATCATTCACTCTTTGCCAATACTGTCAAAAGATTACAAAATATCTTTTTAATATGTCCTTCCGACTGAATTCTGTATTTTATCAAATAATTTTAAAGCATTAAATAAAAAAAAACACAACAAGAAAAATCTAAGTAACTTAACTATAAGACTAGTTTCTGGCTGGGTGCAGTGGCTCATGCCTGTAATCCTTGCATTTTGGGAAGCTGAGGCGGGCAGACTGCTTGAGATCAGGAGTTTGAGTCCAGCCTGGCCAACATGGTGAAACCCTGTCTGTACTAAAAATACAAAACTTAGCCAGGCGTGGTAGTGGGCACTTGTAATCCCAGCTACTCGGGAGGCTGAGACAGGAGAATCACTTAAACCCTGGAGGCAGAGGTTGCAGTGAGCTGGGATCGCACTACTGCACTCCAGCCTAGGCAACAGAGCAAGACTCTTTCTCAAAAAAACAAAAACAAAAACAAAAGCCTAGTTTCTTCTACATATATTTCAAAGCCTATTCAGTTTAGAGAACTACAATATTGACTTTCAAATGCTCTAAGTAAAGCAGAAGCTGCAAATAGCCTACTATTCAAATGCTGAATAATGTTAAAATGCCTGTTTTATATGCCCTTTTTTCTATTTGAAAAAAAATTAAGTGCTATATAAAATTTTTAAATTTAAATGTTATATATAATAAAATGCTATATAAAATAGATTTTTATATAATTAAATTATATAGCATTTAAATTATTGGAGGAAAAAAGTAAACTCAAATATTTAGAGTAGTTAAGACAAACTTTATACATTTGGATATTTATTACTTACTATTCTCTAAAGTAGACATAAATGAAATAAAGGCCATAAAATGATAAAATAGTTCCCATCAGAAAAATCAAACAAACTAATAGGTATTTGTGGGGGGGGTGGGCATGAGGAGGCAGTGTGAGAATTCCTAACTTACATATGGATACCCAAGAAAATAACACATAAGTTTAAAAATAATGAAAATTGTAGCTAATCCTCCCAGTATAAAATTTGTAACATTAAGCCATTCGCTCTCTCAAAAACCATTTACTACATATCTATTTTCTAACCACTAGACTAGAAGCTAGGGATACAATCTAGAAATAGAAAAAAAAATAAATAAATATTTAAAATAATGTATAAGTAGTCTAACTGCAATGTGTACGAAAATACAGGCACACAGAGAAGGCAGGGGCAAAAATTATTCCTTTTGGCCTGGAGAAGTCTGAGTAACCCTGATCATAAAACAGAATGAATTAGTGACAGGGCAAGTAAAAGCAATGCAAGGCCGACCAATTTCATGAGAATACCTTACTACTCCAGACAAGATACAGAAAGGCTTGGTTAGGGCTGCAGCAAAGGTGAAGAAAGAACCCATTTAAGAGGTACATAGGAGGAATTTTCAAGACATTTTGGCAACTACATATACTGGCTTAGAATGAGGAGAATATCTGACATAATTCTCTCATTTCAAACTTCTATGAGAGTAAAAAAGTGACACCATTCAATTAGATAAGGGCAAAAGGGAAAGAGAAGCCATTTTGGAAGATGAGAGATTTCAGTTCTGAACACGAGAACAAAGTACCTCTGTGAAAAAACATTTGGTCATCTACTTATAACAGGTAGTGATTCAAGCAAGGGGTATGATGAGACTGACAGAAAAGAAAAGGATAAAACCAAAGATGGAACACTAGAAAGGAAAGTGCAAAGGCAGACAAAGGGGTGAAGCCCAAGACAGAACTGGAAAAGAAACAGAAGTTGGGAGGAAGACCCAAAAGCAGTTTCAGATAAATCAAGATAAAAGAATGTTTCAAGAAGGAGTAAAACAGAATAGCCAAGTTGGTTAAAAACTGAAATATGTCTAGCGAATAAAACCTCTGCATGAGCCATTTTAGTGGGCTAGGTAGGGTGACTACTCACACTACAGCAGAAAATGGTATAATGTGAGGTAGGTACGGGACCCAGGAAACAGCCTACTCCAGTCTAGCAACCTTTCCTCCAAAAGTACAGTCAATTAATTTTAAAACTTTAACTTCCCATTTACTGAACAGGAACTTAATGGAAAAAAACTTAAAGTTAATTTTCTATTGTTTTGCAAAGTTACCTAAGTCATTTTTAATTACTAATTTCTATTTGGTATTTTTTCTTAAGAAATACTCTGCAATCATTGTGAAGTAAACAATCTCTGAAGACAACCACTACTGTTTTGTAAAAGAAGATTTATATAAGGTAATTCCCTAAGCATTTAAGGTTTTTTGGCTTTAAATTCCATGATATATAGAAACAAGCAATATAATATGCCTTCATTTTTCCCATCTCTCAAATACCTTTGGAGACCTATCACATTCAAGCTAGTTTCCATTATAAATTAGACTGGAAGATCACCAAGCGATTTACCAAATACAGATTTCTAGTTTTAAAAGCAGCACCTAATGCAAAATATGGTAACACTACTTCTAGAAAGATTTTCATTTGGCAATATGGTGAACCTTAGCACCTCTAAGAATCTAATCAAAAGAAATAAGAAGTGTAAAGATGTTATTATCACTCACAATTACTGAAAATTATATTTTCCCTATTGCCAGTAAAAACTTGAACACCATAAATGTTTTTTACAGCAACTTAGAAGGAACTAGGGCCCTTACTCTAAAGGAAGTAACGCAGGAACGGAAAAACAAATGCCGTGTGTTGTCACCTGTAAGTAGGAGCTAAGTCACAGGTTTTCAGGGGCACACAGAGTGGTTTAATGCACACTGGAGACTCAGAAAGGGGGGAAGGTTGGGAGGGAGGTGAGGGATGAAAAACTTCCTATTGGGTACAATGTATACTACTGGAGTGACAGATACCAAAAAAGCCCACACTTCACCACTATGCAATTCATCATGTGACCAAAAACCCACTTGTACCCCTAAATTTACTGAAATAATAAAATGGTATAAAAGATCATTAAATTGATATAACAACTCCAGAGAACAAAATATAGCAACTAAAAAATGATTTTTAACATTTTTAAATGGGGACTATAAAGTTAAGAGAAAAGAGGCAGAACTCAGAACCAAAGGAATATATATATCCGTACACACACAGATACACTAATAGCTATACAGATGGAAATTTTCCATGAAAGATTATGTTTTAACTTTAAGCTCAAAGTAGAAGTATTTATTTACTCTTCTTAGGGCAATCACTCAAAAGTAACAACCTGTTTAGTAAGCACTGTCTGAAAACCTACACAGTAAGAAACTACATACCTGAAGCACATAATCGAGGGCTATATGTCGAAAACATTTTCTTGTTGCTGTCAGAATGTTGGTGGCTTCTTCAACTTCATGTTGTTTGTTTCTTTGTACTTGGGCATTTTTTACTAATGCGTTTTCTTTTCTTCACTGACTTTTCGAATTGCTTCTTGGCATCTTTGAATTTTCTAAGATCTCTAAAAAAAGAAAAACTTAGTGAAACTTTTATAACTTGCTTCATTAAAAAACTTTAGCAGGCCGAGCGCAGTGGCTCACACCTGTAATCCCAGCACTTTGGGAGGCTGAGGTGGGTGGACCACGAGGTCAAGAAATCGAGACCATCCTGGCCAACATGGTGAAACCTCGTCTCTACTAAAAATACAAAAAAATTAGCTGGGCGTGGTGGCACATGCCTGTAGTCCCAGTTACTCAGGAGGCTGAGGCAGGACAATCACTTGAACATGGGAGGTGGAGGTTGCAGTGAGCTGAGATCACGCCACTGCACTCCAGCCTGGCAACAGAGCAAGACTCCGTCTCAAAAAAAAAAACCAAACAAAAAACAAACAAACAAACAAACAACTTTAGCAAAATAACATTTAGAATTGAATTCCTATGTTCCTCCATTTTTTGTTTCACCTCACATTGAAACACATTTACTCTTCAAACTAAAATATGTACAGTTTCTCAATTTTGTATAAAACCTGATGAAGTCAGCTAAAATTTCATTATTTAAATCTATATAACTTGAGGTGATAATTAATTATCAAATTAACATTACAGAAACATAAAGGAAAAGTTAATTGTTTTGCTAAAGACAAATTCAGGGATATGTACCATTATTTAACCAAATGATTTGTAAACGGTAGTATACATAAGAATCACTATAGGGCACTTATTAAAAATGCAATTTCCAGAGCTCTTTCCAAGAGATTATAATTCTTTAGCCTTCGGGGAAAATCCTAGAAATCTGAGGAGTTTATTTTTAAGACACACCCATGATTTTACTACTACGGGTGGTCTACAGACCACACTCTAAGAAACAACATTCATTTCTCATCCTGTGGCATGATCATAGCTCACTACAGCCTTAAAGTCCTGGGCTCAAGCGATCCTCACACCTCAAGGCTTTCAAGCAGCTGGGATTATAGGCACATGTCACCACACAAGGCTAATTTTTATTTTTTATTTCTGTGGCCTCACATTATTGCCCAGGCTGGAACACATCAATTTCTGAAAGAACCGTTACATCAGCAAAGAATAACAGTATCCCTTTCAATAGTATGAAAATCTGAAACACTTGGTTCATTAATGACCTTACTCACATAACATCCCTTTGCTTTTATCTTTCTATTAGGGAGCTAGGTAAAATAATTTGAAGACAAATGATTTTATAAAAATCATAATAAAGTATATGTAAGAAAGACGTTCAGCTCCTTGAAAGAAGCCATAAACTGTATGTTTGCATTCTATGAAGACATTCTAAGTATTAATCTATCACAAAGTAATTTATAAAGAAACTGGTTGGGTGCACTGGCTCATGCCTGTAGTCCCAGTGCTTTGGGAGGTTACGGTAAGAAAACTGCTTTGAGGCCAGGAGTTTGAGACTAGCCTCAGCAACATAGTGAGATCTGACTCTACAAATATAAAAAATAAAAGATAAATTAGCCAGAAGTGGGCCACCCCTATAGTCCTAACTACTCAGGAGGCTGAGGCAGGAGGATCACTTCAGCCCAGGAATTCGAGGTTACAGTGAGTTATGATCAAGCCACTGTACTCCAGCCTGAGTAACAGAGTCAGACCCTGTCTCTATATTTAAAAAAGAAAAAAAGAAAAGAAACTGTGATACATAACCTCCAGAACAACAAATTCTAACCTATTAAAAACAGCGTACTATCTTAATGAGATCTAGCACCATCGTACAGCTCTATTATAATAAAATTTATCTGTAATTTTATATATTCCCAGCCAGGAATCAAAAGAGAAACAACTCTATTATTAATGCGAAAAGAAAACTTCCCTAATTTGGAAATTTCTGATTTTTAAATTTCCAGTTCTATTTTATTTCACAAAGAAAATGTGATGAATGTGACACAAAATACTCATAAGTAACAAAAATCATGTTTTTTTTTTTTTTTTTTTTTTTTT
>NW_016805666.1:9051513-9057061 GCF_001698545.2 Rhinopithecus bieti
TTTTTTTTTTTTTGAGACAGAGTTTCACTCTTGTCACCCAGGCGGGAATACAATGGCGCGATCTCAGCTCACTGCAACCTCCAACTCCCGGGTTCATGCGATTCTCCTGCCTCAGTCTCCCGAATAGCTGGGATTACAGGCATGCACTACCACGCCCAGCTAATTTTGTATTTTTAGTAGAGATGGGGTTTCTCCATGTTGGCCAGACTGGTCTCGCCTCCCGACCTCAGGTGATCCTCCCGTCTTGGCCTCCCAAAGTGCTGGGATTACAGGCGTGAGCCACCATGCCAGGGTCCAAAAATCATGTACTTTCATGGCTCATTCTCATATATTCCATTATCTTCTCTTCAAAGAAAATACCACACTGAAACACTGAAATAATGGAAAACATGGTTTCAACTACAATAGCTAATAGTATTTCATCCACTTTTGGGGTTTTCTTTGATGGTGAAAGAACAATTAGATTATTTACTTAAAAATATTTTTTAAACCTACAGCTATGTATCCTAGCTAAGTATCCTCCAGAACACGTATTTGTGGAATAAGTGATTCACTGAAAGACATCAAGTCTGATCTACTTATAGAATAATTCAGGAAGAAATGCAGCATACATTTCACAAAGCAAATAAAAACACCAATATTTTCAATAATTCATGGTATATAACTTCTTCCAAAAGATACCAATTCTCAGATTGATCATTAACTAGTTAATTTTCTTTCCTCTTCACTGCAATTGACTTACTCTTTAACAAAGTTCTGAAGCTGTGCCTTAATTGATCTCTGAGTTTGGTCAAACAGGATCTAAAAAATAAAATGTAATATTAAGTGATCAGAAAAGTAAACAAAATAATTTTCTTGTCGTGCTATAAATACCATACCCCTTCAATTCTCCAATTCTAATACTGCCTATATCTCTTCTTGAAGACTACAAAAGAAATAACCATTTAAAAATAGAACCCAAAACAGATTAGCCAATTTCATCCCTCAGAAATAATATTACTTCTATTTACAGAGGAAAACCAACCTGCTTTAATATTTAAATAGAGTGCTCAAACAGTGGAGCAACGTAGTTCCTTAATTCTAATTCAGGCTTTGGAAGACAATCTAAAACATGAATACAAATTCCGCTCCACACATCACAGAAATTATTTACTCCAGTATACCACAGCATACCAAATGAAAACAACTCCAGAAACACCATATACCTTAGCTCAGGTAGAGGTTACTCATTTGGGAAGACTTGTGGACTTAAATGAATATTTTGAATTCAAGTAAACATTTTATCATCCTTTAGGCTAAGTAACTGCTAACAGTAGAGACAAGAATGAAATTTGATTCCTCCAGATAGTATTTTGCCCAACTTAAAAGATGCCACATATTTCACACAGATGGCTCTGTGTATGATAAACATCCAAGTGCTTGTCGTGGGGATTCCACCTTTAATAATTTACAGATACACTTCATTCAGAGTTTGAAAGTTAGATGAACAGGCAGAAAGATCAATAACCAAAAGAAAATCCTCCATTCTTCTACTAATTAAAAATACCACAATTTCATTATCTCTGAAGCTCTGTCTTCCGTCTTCTCCCAAATACCACATACACACATTCCCCAGGAATCTGGACGTTTCAAAATCTGTCAATTTACTTCCGGAGAGAAATTAAATTTTGTATGTATTATGTTAAACTCAAAGTACTAAACCCAAAGTAAGCAGAAGAAAGAAAATTATAAAGATCAGAGAAGTCAACTAAATAGAAAATAGAAAGTTAACAGAGAAAAATCAAAGAATCAAAAAATTTGGTTCTTAGAGATTATAAAATAGATAAACCTCTAACCACAGTGATCAGAAAGAAGACGCAAATTTCAAACACTAAGAAGGAGAGACGTGTCTTTATCACTGATTGCATGTATATGAAAAAGGTAATCTGCGAAGCTTAGAAACACAACTGTAGGCCTGTAAATTCAACAGATGAAATGGACACATTTTGTGAAGGACAAAAACTATCAAGTCTCATTCAAGATGAAACTGATACCCTGAACAGAGTTTCAAAGACACAGTCTACAGTTTAAAACGTTCCATATCATCTAAAGTTAAAATTACATGAACATGAAATA
Organism: Rhinopithecus bieti; assembly: GCF_001698545.2. Taxonomy (NCBI): domain Eukaryota; kingdom Metazoa; phylum Chordata; class Mammalia; order Primates; family Cercopithecidae; genus Rhinopithecus; species Rhinopithecus bieti. The sequence goes on from NW_016805666.1 coordinate 9,053,629, forward strand.
CAACAATCCCAATCCTAGGTATTTGGCCAAATGAAATTAAAACTTATGTTCACACAAAAACTCAAATGTTTATAGCAGTTTCGTTCCTAATTGCCAAAATATAGAAAATACCCAAATGTCTTTCAACCAGTGAATATAGAAACAAACTATGATACATTCATACAGCAATAAAAAAGAATGATTATTAATACATGCCAACAACATAGGTGAATCTTAATGCATTTTGCCAAATGAAACAAAATTTGTATGGCATTCAGGAAAGGGCAAGACTGAGGGGATGAAAAATCAGCGATTTCCACTGACAGGAGGAAGATGGAGGGGTTAACAATGGGGCAACATGAGGGTTTCTGGGGAGTTGATGGAATTGTTGTGCATCTTGACTTTGGTGTGGAAACCCAACTATATGCATCTGTCAAAACCCATGAAGTTATATGCCACAAAAAACTAATTTTGTTATATTTAAATTTAAAAATAACTTTAAAATATGAAGAATGACAGTGTAAATATGAAACAATAGATTTTTAAATGAATACAGAAGAAACAAATAGCATATTAACTAGGTTGATTGAAAAGACAGAGAAACATAAAACCAATGAAAAGAGAACATCCAATCTTCTCAGGAACACTAACAACATTTAAGAGAATTGACCATATAATAGGGCATAAAGCAATAATATGACATTATATTAAGTTATACTACAAAGTATTAAAAAGAGAGAACTACTGAAACAGGCAACAATACCGATCTCAAGAATGTTATTCCAAGCAAAAAAGCATCACACACACACACACATACACACAGAGACACACATACGTACAACATGATTCCATTTATATGAAGTTATAGAAAAAGCATAACTACTTTACGGAAGAAAATCAGAACAGGACTTGCCTTTGGAGGTGTGGGTTGGGACTGTCTGAGAAGTAGTATGGGAGAACTTTCTGGATAATGGTAATGATCTGTATCTTAAAAAGGATTTGACTTACATAATTGGATGGGCTTGACAAAATTAACTGAATGATACAAATAGGATTTTTGCATTTCACTGTATTTAAACTTGACCTCAAGAAATAAAATCAGGGCCAGGCATGGTGGCTCATGCCTATAATCGCAGTACTTTGGGAGCCCAAGGTTGGAGGATCCCATGAGGCCAGGAGTTCAAGATTAGCCTGGGCAACATGGCAAGACCCATCTCTCTCTCTCTCTCTCTCTCTCTCTCTCTCTATATATATATATATATATAATAATGAGCCAAGCATGGTGGCACACACCTGTAGTCCTAGCTATTCAAGAGGCTAAGGCAAGAGAATTACTTGAGCCCAGGAGTCCAAGGTTGCAGTGAGCTGTGATCATGTCACTGCACTGCGCTCTAGCCAGAGAGACAGAGGAAGAGAGGGGAAGAGAGGAAAGGAGAGGGGAGGGGAGGAGAGGGGGGGAGGGGAGGGGAGGGGAAGAGAAGGAAAAGAAAGGAAAAGAAAAGAAAGAGAGAAAGAAAGAACCGTAAAAAAAACCTAAACCTGGGAATCTATTTGAAAAAGAAATGTTCTTTTGTCTATAAATTATTTTAAAATGCATTAATAATATTGAGGCATGGATAGAGAGAAGGATAAATGAATAGATACGTGATAAAGCAAATGCAGCATAATATACCTTTGGGGCGAGTATATGGATGTCAACTGTAAAGCAGTTTCAATCTCTAATTATAAAGTATCAGAAAGAAATGGCACACATACCTTAAAAAATAAATAAAAAGGAAAACACATCCTACAAATACATTAAAATTAAAATAAAGAGAAAAAATGTGAAAAACTCCACAAAGATGTCTTCACATCTTCATTGCTGAATTCTACCAAACATTTAATGTAGAAAGAACAGTACTTCTACATAAACTCTTCAGAAAAAAATTCTATCAGAAAATCTATTCTCTGAGAAAACAGAAGAACAAAACTAAAGACACTGTAAGAAAAGAAAGCTACAAAGCAATATCCCTCATGAATATAGATGCCAAAATTCTTAACAATATATAGTAATGACATATCATAATAATACATAAGAAGGAAAACACATCATGACCGATTGGGATGTATTCCAGGAATGAAAGATGGATTTAACATTAAAAAAAATCAACGTAATTCACCAGGTTAACAGACTTAAAAAACAAACTATATGATAGATACAAAAAAGCACTGGAACAAAAATCATCCATTCCTGATTTTTAAAAACTCTCAGGAATACAGACATATAAGGTAACTTCCTCAGTGCAACAAAGGGGACATATGAAAAATCTGTATCTAACATCCTGGCTAGTGGCAAAAGGCTACTTTCACCCTCAGATCAGGACCAAGGCCAGGAATGTCTACTCATCACTTCTATTCAACATTACACTAGAAATTCTAGCAATGCAATAAATAAATTTTTACAAGAAATAAAAAGCATACAGATGAGAAAGGAAGAATATAATGTCTTTATTCACAGATGATGTGATCAGCTCTATAGATAACCCCATGGAACCTGCAAAAAAAATGCTAAAATTAATAAGTGAGTTTAAGAAGGTTGTAGAAACAAAATCAAAATACAAAAATCAGTTGTATTTCTAAGACCAGCAATGACCAAACAGAAATTGAACATTAAAAAACAAAAAATACTGGCCAGGCACAGTGGCTCACGACTGTAATCCCAGCACTTTGGGAGGCCAGGATGGGCGGATCACATGAGGTCGGGAGTTTGAGACCAGCCTGACCAACATGGAAAAACCCTGTCTCTACTAAAAATACAAAATCAGCCAGGCGTGGTGGTGCATCCCTGTAATCCCAGCTACTTGGGTGGATGAGGCAGGAGAATCGCTTGAACCTGGGAGGCAGAGCTTGCAGTGAGCCGAGATCATGCCACTGCACTCCAGCCTGGGCAACAGGAGCGAAACTCCATCTAAGAAAAAACAAAACAAAACAAAAAAAACCATTTATAATAACAAATAGGAAATGCTTACGGATAAATTTGACAAAAAGTATGTAAGACTTGCACAGTGATGACCACAAAACATGCTCAGAGAAACTAAAAAAAAACAAATGGAGACAATCTTTCATGCTTTTCATTTCTAACTTGGGTCCAGCAGAATGGCTCCACAAAGATGGGCGGCAAGAAAAAGAATCATCCTGCCATCAGTAAGGTGACCTGAGGGTACACCAGCAACATTCAGAATCACCCTGCCATCGATAAGGTGACCTGAGGGTACACCGTCAACATTCAGAATCACCCTGCCATCAGTAAGGTGACCTGAGGGTACACCGTCAACATTCAGAATCATCCTGCCATCAGTAAGGTGACCTGAGGGTACACCGTCAACATTCAGAATCACCCTGCCATCAGTAAGGTGACCTGAGGGTACACCAGCAACATTCAGAATCACCCTGCCATCGATAAGGTGACCTGAGG
>NW_016805666.1:9058933-9069997 GCF_001698545.2 Rhinopithecus bieti
TTTTATTTTTTTTTTGAGACAGAGTCTTGCTCTTGCTCTGTCGCCCAGGCTGGAGTGCAGTGGTGTGATTTTGCCTCACTGCAACCTCCGCCTCCCAGGTTCAAGTGATTCTCCTGCCTCAGCCTCCCAAGTAGCTGGGATTACAGGCGCGTGCCACCACACCAGCTAGTTTTTGTATTTTTAGTAGAGACAGGGTTTCACCATGTTGCCAGGACGGTCATGAACACCTGACCTCAAGTGATCCATCCGCCTCAGCCTTCCAAAGGGCTGGGATTACAGGCAAGAGCCACCACGCCCGACTGATAAATCCATTTTTTTCTTTTCTTTGTTTATTTTTCTTTTTTTGTGCGTGTGTGTGTGTGAGATGGAGCCTCGCTCTGTCCCCCAGGCTGGAGTGCAGTGGCGCGATGTCGGCTCACTGCAAGCTCTGCCTCCCAGGTTCACGCTATTCTCCTGCCTCAGCCTCAAGAGTGGCGGGGACTACAGGCACCCACCACCACGCCCAGCTAATTTTTTGTATTTTTAGTAGACACGGGGTTTCACCGTGTTAGCCAGGATGGTCTTGATCTCCCGACCTCGTGATCCACCCGCATCAGCCTTCCAAAGTGCTGGGATTACAGGTGTGAGCCACTATGCCCATCCTAAATCCATTTTTTTAATGAACAAAAGATGCCACTTCACCAAAGAAGATCCATAGATGGCAAAGAAACAAAATACTCAACATCATTACTTATTAATAAGGAAATGCAAATTAAAACCATAAACGATTTTAAAAAGTGACTATGCCAAGTGCTGCGGGGCACGTGGAACCCCTGCACTCTCGTACACTGCTGATGGAAAATGGTACAACCCACTCTGCAAAACAACATTTGTGTAGGTTTTCTTTACAGATATTCACCTTGTTAAGAAATGTAAAACAGTCACGTGCCGCATGATGACATTTTGGTCAAAGACAGGCCACACATATAACGGTGGTCTCATAAAATTATAGTACTGTATCTGTACTGTACCTTTTCTATGTTTAAATACACAAATACCTACCATTATGTTACAAATGCCTAATATATTCATTACAGAAACATGCTGTATAGGTTTGTAGCCTAAAAGCAACAGACTACACCATATAGCCTAGGTGTGTAGTAGGCTACACTGTCTAGGTTTGTGTTAAGTACATTCTACGATCCTCACACAATGAGGAAATCACCTAACATATTTCTCAGAATATATCACTGTTGTTAAATGATGCGTGACTGTATTAAAAATTAATATAAACATTAATAAAAGAAACTAAATATTTTATTTTCTCTTAGCAAGGGTTTATAGTCTTTACTTTAAAAACAGTAAAATTTAAGCACAACATTATCTTACAAACTAGCCATTTTACGCCTAGCTAGTCACATAAATAAAACTATGTCTACACAGATTTTACATGTATTTTAATGAGCATTTTTATTTGTAATAGTCAAAACCTAAAAACAACCCCAAAGTCCATCGCAGTAGTTTTAAAATATGACAACAAATTCTTTAACACTACTTTCTTCAAAAGCAGCCCCAGTTCTTTGCTCTTTGTGTGTGGGTTGGATGGAGTGACTTATTTCTAGCAAATAGTATCATGAAGAAAGTGACAATGTGTGACTGCTCAGACCAGGTTATAAAAGGCATTGAAGCTTCCGGCCAGACGCGGTGGCTTAGCACTTTGGGAGGCTGAGACAGGCAGATCACTTGAGGCTGGGAGTTCGAGACCAGCCTGGCCAACCTGGTGAAACCCCAACTCTACTAAAAATACAAAAATAAGCTGGCCATGGTGGTTCACATCCGTAATGCCAGCTACTCAGGAGGCTGAGGCACAAGAATCACTTCAGCCTGGGAGGCAGAAGTTGCAGTGAGCGAAGGTCATGCCACTGTACTCCACCCTCAACGACAGAGTGAGACTTTGTCTTAAAAAAAAAAAAAAAAAAGGCACTGAAGCTCCCTGTTTGCCCATGCTGCTCTTGGATCACTTGTTTTAGCAGTAACCAGATTCCATGTCATAAGGACACTCAATCAAGCATCCCTGCAAAGAGGATCCTTGGTCAGAGGACCAGAGACTGAGGCAATCTCATGAAATTCCTCAGTCAGAGTCACCCAACTAAGCCACTCCCAAATTCCTGGCCCAGAAACTGTAAGATAAGATATGCATGTTGTTTCATGCCACTGAGTTTTCAAATAATCTGTTATACAGCAGTAGATAGCTAATATAACCATCCACAGGTGGATGGATTTTAAAACGTGTGATAAATCCATACAATGCAATCGTATTGAGCAATAAAAAGGGAATGAAGGACTGAAACATGCAATATAATTGGATCTCAAAATAACAACACTGAAGAAACTAGACCACAAAAGTCCATTTACATACAATTCTAGAAAATGCAAACAAACCAATAATGATAGAAAACATATTCATGATAGACTAGGAATGAGGGAAGAAGAGAGAGAAATAGAAATTACAAAGTGGCAAAGAAAAACTTTTAAGGCATGATCATTATATTCACTAAATTATTTGTAGTGATGATTTCATGGAGATATGTGGATCTCAAAAGTTATCAAATTTGTATGCTGTAACTATGCAGTTTATGTCAATTATTCCTTAATAAAGCTGTTTTAAAAAATCATTATATTCCAAAGAGAAAAGCAGAACATTTTTCTCTTTTTTGCTTTTCAACTTTTTTTAACTTTTAGGTTCAGGGGTACATGTGCAGGATGTGGAGGTTTGTTACATAGGTAAACGTGTCACAAGGATTTGTTATACAGATTATTTCATCATCCAGGTATTACACCTACTATCCATTAGTTATTTTTCCTGATCCTCTCCCTCCTCCTACCCTCCACACTCCAATAAGCCACAGTATATGCTGTTCCCCTGTATGTGTCCATGTGTTCTCATCATTTAGCTCCCCCACTTATAAGTGAGAACATGTGGCATTTGGTTTTCTGTTCCTATGTTAATCTGCTAAGGATAATGGCCTCCAGCTACATCCATGTTTCTGCAAAGGACACGATCTCATTCTTTTTTATGGCTGCATAAAAAAGATACACTGCATTCCGTAGTGTACATGTACCACATTGTCTTTATCCAGTCTACCACTGATGGGCATTTAGATTGATTCCATGTCTTTGCTGTTGTGAATAGTGCTGCAATGAACATACACATACATATGTCTTCGTAACAGAACTATATTCCTATGGGTATATACCCAGCGATGGTATATCACCCAGCTGATGTGAGATGGGATCTCACTGTGGTTTTGGTTTGCACTTCTCTAATAATCAGTGATATTGAGCTTTTTTTCATATGATTGTTAGCCACATGTACGTCTTCTTTTGAGAAATGTCTGTTCATGTCCTTTGTCCGCTTTTCAATGGGGTTGTGTTTTTCTTTATAATTTAAGTTCCTTATAAATTCTGGATCTAAGAGCATTACCAGATGAATAGTTGGCAAATATTTTCTCCTGTTCTATAGGTTGTCTGTTTACTCTGTTGACAGTTTCTTTGATTGTGCAGAAACTCTTTAATTAGATCCTATTCGTCAATTTTTGCTTTTGTTGCAGTTGCTCTTAGCAACTTCATCATGAAACCTTGGCCCATACCTATATCCTGGATGCTATTGCCTTTAAAATGTAACATTACCAAAATTAAATTTTCTATACACTTGAATAGAATGACAAGTATTTCATGAAATTAGATGTCAAAAATCTAGGCTACTTACTGGTTCTGTTTTGGAGACAAGAGTGTAACTTCATCACACAGGCTGGAGTACAATGGCATGATCTTGGCAAGCAATTCTTGTGCCTTAGCCTTCTGAGTAGCTGGGACACAGGCATGTGCCACCATGCTCAGCTGATTTTTGTATTTTTAGCAGAGACGGGGTTTCGCCATGTTGGCCAGCCTGATCTCGAACTCCTGACCTCAGCCTCCCAAAGTGCTGGGATTACAGGCGTGAGCCACTGCACCCAGCCACAATAATGTAGGCTATATACTTTTAATACTTCCATTAGTGTAAGTATGTTGTCAATAAAGCAACGATTCTGTCTCTGACTTGCCAATTCTCAAGTCACAGCTACCTAACAGCTAATTCTTTCTTTTTCTTCTTTTTTCTTTTCTTTTTTTTTTTTTTTTTGGTAGTTGTTGTTGTTCTTAAAGCCTTTCCTCATGGACAGCTAAGTCTTTGCTATACTAAACTGCTACACAGAAATTCCTCAATTCGTCTACTGGTATCTAAGTCTCTAGTCTATACCTTCCCAGGAGAAAATTCCCCCATTTTCCCATCATAAAAGTTTAAAAGCCACCAACAGAAAAGCTAAGGTTCACTTATATTTCTGGAAATTAACAGTATTATTCCAAGCAACATTTGTATTACAAATAATCAAAAATATGTCAGTTGACCAATCTGCTCATTATGAACTTACAAAAGTGCATAGAATAATGTATGATTCTTTAAAACCAACAGCTCACACTAAAGTTATTCCTCATACATGTATGAACACAGTTAAAGCGGCACTATCTCTGCTCTCTTCAGGAAAGGATGAAAGCTAAGATGCACTTCAAAGATCTAGTCCAGAAAGATTAGTAAAAGAATAGGTTGCATATCCATAGATAGCATTATCCTCATTTCCAGTTCTTACAAGTAAGGTGTCTTTGGCTCTAAGTATACATTTTGTAGTTTAAAGTCCCTGTGATTTATTTAAATATTATTCAGGGCCAGGCAAAGTGGCTTACGCCTGCAATCCTAACACTTTGGGAAGCCAAGATGGGAGGATCACTCGAGGCGAAGAGTTCGAGAACAGCCTAGGGAACATAACAAGACTTCATTGCAACAACAATTAAAAAAAAAAAAGCTGGAACAGAAGGCAGAGCAATATGGCCAAATAGAAGCCTCCACGGATGGTCCTCCCTGCAGGAACACCAAATTTGACAACCACGTACACAAAAAGCACCTTCATAAGAACCAAAAATCATGTGAGCAATCATAGTACCTGCTTTTACCTTCGTATTGTTGAAAGAGGCAGTGAAAAGGATAGAAAAGACAGTCTTAAATGGCTGACCCCAGCCCTCCCCACGATGCGCTCGTAGCAACCACACGGCACAGAGGAAGAATCTGTGCCGCACACGGGGAAAGAGCACAGCAACTGTGGGACCATTCGCCGGAACGCAGTGCTGCCAACCCCGGCAGAACTCAGCCAACGCCAATGAATGCAGCATTGAGACCAGGCCCAGGGACAGGACAATCACACAGCTTGGAGGTTGGAACTGGAGTTTCGGCAAGCCTCGCCACCACAGGCTAAAGTGCTCTGGGGTCCTATATAACATTAAAAGGCAGGCTAGGTCACAAGGACTGTAACTCCTAGGCAAGTTGTAGTGCTGTGCTGGGCTCGGAGCCAGTGGACTTGGAGGTACATGACCTAGTGAGACACCAGCCAGTGTGGCTAAGGGAGCTTGTGTCACACATTCCCCAACCAAAAGCAGCAAGGCTCCCAGCTCCAAGAGACTCCTTCCTTCTCCTTGAAGAGAGGAAAGAATAAACAGGACTCTGTTTTGCAACATAAATACCACCTCAGCCACAGCTGAATAAGGCACCAGGCAGAGTCGTGAGGTCCCCATTCTAGGCTCTAACTCCTGGATGGTATTTTTAGACACACCTTGGGCCACAAGGAACCTGAAGGGAAGGATCAAGGCCTGGAAGAAGTCATGACCTGCTGACTAATGAGACCTTAGACCCTGAATAATCATCAGCAGTAACCAAGTAAAACACACTGTGGGCCTCAGCTAAGACTCTCTGAGTCATGCAGGCTTCAGGTGTGACCGGGCACATTCACAGTTCTGGTGGCTACGAGGAGAGACTCCTTCTGCTTCAGAAAAGGGGAGGGAAAAATAAAGGGGATTTTGTCTTGCAGATTAGGTACCACCACAAACATAGTTGGGAGGAGCACCAAGTGGGCTTGCAGGGTCCCTGATTCCAGAGAATACTGGACAGCACCTCTGGAATTACCCTAAGCCAGAAGGGAACTCACTGCCCTGAAGGGTGAGTCCCAGGAATAGCGACATTCATGAAAAGCTGAGCCCTTGGGCCTTAAGTGACCAGTGACAACACTGCAGCAGTACTCCCTGCGGGCCTGTGTGGAGGTGGACACCGGGGGTACTCCCTGCGGGCCTGTGTGGAGGTGGACACCAGGGGTACTCCCTGCGGGCCTGTGTGGATGTGGACACCGGGGGTGACTCCACTGCCTGGGGAGAGGAAAGGGAAGAGTGGAAAGGCTGTGTCTTGTGATTTCAGATCAGCTTAAACATAGTTGAATACAGCGCCAGGGAAATTTCTAAGGTGTCCGATTTCAGGCCCTGGCTTCCAGGCACTATCTCTGAACCTGTCTGGAGCCCGGAGCCCAGGGGAATGCACACATCCCGAAGGGAAATACACAAGAATGACTAGGTCCAGCCACTCTTGAAATAATGACTGTATAGCCTGAGGGTCTTGAGAGAACACAGGTTGCAGCCAGGTAATAGTTACAGCAGGATATGGGCAAGACACAGTGCTTTGCCGGCTTCAGATCTGACCAAGTACAGTCCCCATGATGGTGGCTACAGGAGTGCTTGTGTCACCCCTCTCCGAGCTCCAGGCAGCTTAGCCAGAGAGAGAGAGAGACACAGAGTGCATTCATTTTGGAGAAAGTAAGGGAAGAAAACAAGAGTCTCTACCTGGTAATCCAGGGAATTCTTCCAGATGTTATCCAAGACCACAGTATTATTCCATTCTCACACTGCTATAAAGAACTGCCTGAGACTGGGTAATCTAGAAAGGAAAGAGGTTTAATTGACTCACAGTTCTACACGGCTGGGGAGGCCTCAGGAAACTTACAATCATGGTGGAAGGTGAAGGGAAAGCAAGGCACTTTCTTCATGAGGCAGCAGGAAGGAGAATGAACAGAGGAGGAATTACCAAACACTTACAAAATCATCAGATCTCATGTAATGCACTCACTATCACCAGAACAGCATGGAGGAAACCACTCTCATGATCCATTTACCTCCACCTGGTCTCTCCTTTGACACGTGGGGATTACGGGGATTATAATTCAAGACGCGATTTCTGTGGGGACACAAAGCCTAACCATATCAACCACCAAGGTGGTATCTCTATAAGTGTCCGAGAACTACAGCATTACGAGGCTTGGGGTGCCTTCTAATGCAGATACAGCTGTAGTGACCAAAAACTTAGATAACAACCAAGTAGGTTTGAATACTTGGATAGCCTTCTCAAGAAGGATGAGTACAAACAAGCCCAGACTGTGAAGCCTACAATAAATATTTAATTCTTCAATGCCTAGATATTATCAAACATCCACTAGCATCAAGACCATTGAAGAAAACATAACCTCATCAAAAGAACTAAATAACATACCAGGGGCAAATCGGAGAATTGGAGATATGTGACCTCTCAGACAGAGAATTCAAAACAGCTGCTCTGAGGAAACTCAAAGAAATACAAGATAACAGAGAAGAAATTCAGAATCCTATCAGATAAATTTAACAAAGAAGCCAAGCAGAAATTCTAGAGTTGAAAAATGCACTTGACATTTAAAGAATGCATCAGAGTCTCTTAACAGCGGAACTGATCAAGCAGAAGAAAGAATTCGTGAGACTTATGAGCCCTGTTTGAAAACAGAAGAAAAAAGAATAAAAATGAATGAAGCATGCCTATAAGATCTACAAAATAGCCTCAATGGGACAAATCTAAGAGTAAGGTAGAAAGAGAGAAATAGAAAGTTTATTCAAAAGGATAGTAACAGAAAATTTCTGAAACTGAAAGATACAAATATTCAAGTAAAAGAAGGTTATAGAATACCAAGTAGATTTAAAGATTTAACCCATTATTAGTTTAATAATCAAATTCCCAAAGATCAAGGATAAAGAAAGGATTTTAAAAGCAGCACAAGAAAAGAAACAAACTAACACAATGGAGCTCCAAAACATCTAGCAGTAGACTTTTCAATGGAAACCTTACGGGCCAAGAGAGAGTAAGTAGCATGGCATATGTAAAATGCTAGCAAAAAATTTTTTACTCTAGAATAGCATATGAAGCAAAAATAAAAATAAAGATTTTCCCAGACAAACAAAAGTTGATGTATTTCATCAACACCAGACCTGTCCTGCAAGAAATGCTATAGGGAGGTTCTTCACTCTGAAAGGAAAGGAGGTTAACGAGCAAGAAGAAATCATCTGCAGGTGCAAGGTTCACTGTACAGTAAGTACAGAGACAAACACGGAACATTATAACACTGTAATTGTGCTGTGTAAACTACTCCTATCTTAAGTAGTAATAGGAAGATGAAAAAATAAACCAAAAATAATGAGTATAACTTTTCAACAGAGACAATACAATAATATACACATGGAAACAGTAAAAAAAATTACAAAATGAGGACAAAATGTTAAAGTTTTAGTTTTATTAGTTTTCTTTTTGTTGGTTTCTTTACACAATCAGTGTTGATTTGTTACTATAAGATACTATTTGCAAGCCTCATGGTAACCCCTAATCTACAAACATATAATAAACAAAAAATAAAAAGCAAGAAAATAAAACATATCACCAGAGAAAATCACCTTCATTAAAAGGAAGACACTAAGGAAGAGAAAACCACAAAACAACGAGAGAACAAATAACAATATGGCAGGTGTAAATCCTTACTCATCACTAACGACATTGAATGTAAATGGACTACACCCTCCAACCAAAAGACAAAGCATGGCTGAACGGATAAAGAGACAAGGCATAACAATCTGTTCTTTTACAAGAGACACATCTTACCTATAAAGACACAAATAAACTGAAAACAAAGGAATGGAAAAAGATACTCCATGCAAATGGAAACCAAAAAAGAACAGAGGTAGCTATATTTATATCACACAAAACAGACTTCAAGAAAAAAAAAATTTTTTAAGAGACAGGTCATTATAATGACAAATGGTTCAATTCAGCAAAAGAACATAACAAGTGTAATTACATATGTACTAAACACTGGAGCACCAAGATATATAAAGCAAGTATCATTAGAGCTAAAGGGAGAGACAGATCCCAATATAGTAACAGCTGGAGACTTCAAAACCCCACTTTCAGCACTGGACAGATCATCCAGACAGAAAATTCACGAGGAAACATCAGACTTAATCTGCACTATAGGCCAGGCAGAGTGGCTCATGCCTGTAATCCCAGTACTTTGGGAGGCCAAGGCGGGCGGATCATCAGAGGTCAGGAGTTCGAGACCAACCTGGCCAACATGGTGAAACACTATCTCTACTAAAAATACAAAGCTAGCTGGGTGTGGTGGCACGTGCCTGTAATTCCAGCACTTTGGGAAGCTGAGGCAGGAGAATCACTTGAACCCAGGAGGCAGAGGTTGCAGTGAGTAGGGATCGTGTCACTGCACTCACTCTAGCTTGGGCGACAGAGTGAGACTCCATCTCAAAAAAAAGAAGAAAAAAGAAAAAAAGTCTGCACTATAGACCAAAGAGGCCTAATGAATATCTAAGAACATTTCATTGAAGGAGTGTAGAACACATATTTTTCTTCCCAGCACATGAATCATTCTCAAGGAAAGACCATATGTTAGGTCACAAAACAAGTGGTAAGAAACTCAAAACAAACAAACAAACAAACTTGAAATATTATCAAGGATCTTCTCTAACCACAATGGAATAAAGCTGGAAATAATGAGGAATTTTGGAAACTATATAAACACATGGAAATGAAACAATAGGCTCCTGAATGACCAGTGACTGAATGAAGAGATTAGGAAGGAAACCGGGCTGGGCGCAGTCGCTCAGGCCTGTAATCCCCACACTTTGAAAGGCCAAGTCAGGCAGATCACTTGAGGCCAGGAGTTTGAGACCAGCCTGGTCGACATGGTAAAACCCCATGTCTACCAAACAATACAAAATTAGCCAGGTGTAGTGGCACGCACCTGTAATCTCAGCTACTCAGGAGGCTGAGGCATGAAAATCACTTGAACCCAGGAGGCAGAGGTTGCAGTGAACAGAGATTACGCCACTGCACTCCAGCCTGGGTGACAGAGTGAGACTCCATCTCAAAAAAAAAGAAACTAAAAAATGTATTGAAGCAAATGATAATGGAAACACAACAAACCGAAGCCTATGTATGGGATACAGTAAAAGCAGTATTAAGAGCAAAGTTATAGCTAAGAGTGCCTACATCAAAAACAAAAAACCTTCAAATAAACAACCTAATGATGCCTCTTAACTAGAAAAGCAAAAGGAAACCAAACCTAAACCTAAAGTTAGCAGAAGAAAATAAATAATAAAGACCAGAGCAGAAATAAATGAAATTGAAAAGAAGAAAACAATACAAAATCAATGAAACAAAAGTTGGTTTTCGAAAAGATTAAAAAACTGACAAACCTTTAGCCAGACTAAGAAAAAAGAGAGAAGACCCAAGTAAAAAAATCAGAGATGGAAAAGGAGACATTATAACCCATACTGCAGAAATCTTAAGGATCATGAGAGGCTACTATGAGCAGCTATGCACCAATAAATTAGAAAACCTAGAATAAATGGATAAATTGCTAGACACACACAACCTACCAGGATCGAACCACGAAGAAATTCAAAAGCTGAACAGACCAGTAACGAGACCAAAGCTCAAATAAAAAGTCTTCCAGGCTGTGCCCGGTGGCTCACTCCTGCAATCCCAGCACTTTGGGAGGCCAAGGTGGGTGGATCACCTGAGGTCAGGAGTTCGAGACCAGTCTTGCCAAAATGGCGAAACCCCGTCTCTACTAAAAATTAAAAAAAAAAAACTAGCCAGGTGTGATGGCACTTGCCTGTAACCCCAGTTACTCAGGAGACTGAGGCAGGAGAATCAGTTGAACCTCGGAGACACAGGTTGCAGTGAGCCAAGATCGCGCCATTGCACTTCAGCCTGGGCAACAAGAGTGAAAAATCCACCTCAAAAAAAAAAGTCTTCCAGGCCGGGCACGGTGGCTCAAGCCTGTAATCCCAGCACTTTGGGAGGCC
>NW_016805666.1:9070599-9089784 GCF_001698545.2 Rhinopithecus bieti
ACTGGAAGAACTAATATTGTTAAAATGTCCATACTACGCAAAGGAATCTACAGACTCAATGCAACCCCAATCAAAATACCAATGACAGATGAGCACGGTGGCTCACATCTGTAATCCCAGCACTTTGAGAGGCCGAGGCGGGTGGATCATCTGAGGTCGGGAGTTTGAGATCAGCCTGACCAACATGGAGAAACTCCATCTCTACTAAAAATACAAAATTAGCTGGGCGTGGTAGCACACGACTATAGTCCCAGCTGCTCGGGAGGCTGAGGCAGGAGAATCGCTTGAACCCAGGAGGCAGAGGTTGCAGTGAGCCGAGAAAGTGCCACTGCACTCCAGCCTGGGCAACAAGAGTGAAACTCCGTCTCAAAAAAAAAAAAAAGAAAAGAAAAGAAAAAGAAAAAATACCAATGACATTCTTCACAGAAATAGAAAAAAAAATCCTAAAATTTATATGAAACCACACACACACACACACACACACACAGAATAGCCAAAACTATCCTAAGCAAAAAGAACAAAACTGAAGAAATCACATTACCTCAAATTATACTACAGAGCAATAGTAACCAAAGCAGCATGGCACTGGGATAGAAACAGACACATGGACCAAAGGAACACATGGACCAAAGGAAGAGAATAGAGAACTCAGAAAGAAATCCATACATCTAAAGTGAACTCATTTTCGACAAAGGTGCCAAGAACATACAACAGGGAAGGGCAGTCTGTTCAGTAAATAAAGCTTAGACAACTCCAATGCAGAAGAACAAAACTAGAGTCCTATCTCTTGCCATATATGAATATCAAATCAAAGTGGATTAAAGACTTTAAGACCTCAAATTATGAATCTGCTAAAAGAAAACACAGGGTGAATTCTCCAGGACATTGGACTGGGTAAAAATTTCTTAATACCCTACAAAAGCACAGGCAACCAAGGCAAAATGGACAAATGGAATCGCATCAAGTTAAAAACCTTCTACACAGCAAAGGAAACAGTCAACAAAGTGACGAGACAATCCACAAAACAAGAGAAAATATTTGCAATCTATCCCTCTAGCAAGGAATTTATAACAAGAATATCATAAAGTGCTCAAAAAACTAGGAAAAAATCTAAGAATCTAATTAAAAATGGGCAAAAGATCTGAACAGACATTTCTCAAAAAAGACATACAAATGGCAAACAAGTATATGAAAAGGTGCCCAACATCAATGATCATCAGCGAAATGCCAATCAAAACTACTATGAGATTATTTCATGTCAGTTAAAATGGCTTTTATCTAAGGCTGGGTGCAGTGGCTCATGCTGTAATCCCAACACTTCGGGAGGCTAAGGCAGGCGGATCTCCTGAGGTTAGCCAGGAGTGGTGATGGGCACCTGTAATCCTAGCTACTGGGGAGGCTGAGGCAAGAGAATAACTTGAACACGGGAGGTGAAGGTTGCAGTAAACTTGACATCCTGCCGCTGCGCTCCAGCCTGGGTGACAGAGCAAGACTCTGTCTAAAAAAAAAAAAAAAAAACCAACAAAGCAAAACAAAACAAAAAAAACGTATACTGACAAACTTGATGGATTCAGAGTGTGGAAACATGAAGCTGAAAATGAGTCACTAAGTGAGTCAGTGCTATCGTCTGAATTCAAAAAGAGAATCATTAAAAGTAGGTAGAAGGGGGAAAAAGTAGAGCAACTTCTGTGTAAACCTGCAGAAAGGCTTCATTATTTTATTCAAAATCCATCCAGGTCACACACTGTAATCCCAGCACTTTGGGAGGTAGTGATGGGTGGATCACTTGAGGTCAGGAGTTCGAGACCAGCCTGGCCAACTTGGTGACACCCCATCTCTACTAAAAATAAAAAATAAAAAATAAAATTAGCCAGGCATGGTGGCAAGCGCCTGTAGTCTCACCTACTAGGGAGGCTGAGGCACAAGAATCACTTGAA
Organism: Rhinopithecus bieti; assembly: GCF_001698545.2. NCBI lineage: Eukaryota > Metazoa > Chordata > Mammalia > Primates > Cercopithecidae > Rhinopithecus > Rhinopithecus bieti. The sequence continues at coordinate 9,072,537 of NW_016805666.1, forward strand.
CCCGGGAGCGGAGGTTGCAGTGAGCCGAGATCGCGCCACTGCACTCCAGCCTGGGGGCTGAGCAAGACTCCACCTAAAAAACAAAAAATCCATATCCCAGAAAATATAAGCATTACTTCTGTCAATCAGAGAAAAAGAAGAGCACTTCCATTTTATGAATGATTGCCTCTTTGAAATACAACTTAAGAAGATACAATTATTTAAGTTCTAATTACATGTGAGAGAGGAGCTCCTGAGAGTCAGAGGAAAAGGGCAACAAATATTCCTCTGCCTTTTGCTAATATGCCTATGTAGGCAGTTTCTCATCATTAACAATGACCAATAATTTGATAGGATCATCAATTTTAAATCTTGACCAGGAATTGCTTGAAAGTATTTCACGCAGAAAACCTCTTTTTTTTTTTTTTTTTGAGATGGAGTCTTGCTCTGTCACCCAGGCTGGAGTGCAGTGGTGCCATCTCAGCTCACTACAAGCTCCACCTCCCAGGCTCAGGTCATTCTCCCGTCTCTGCCTCCCGTAAAAGACCTTTTTTAAAAAGTTATGTTTATTGAAGCAAGCTCAACCCTATTTTTTAAAACATCTGGACCAGGCATGGTGACTCACTCGTGTAATCCCAGCACTTTGGGAGGCCAAGGTGGGCAGATCACCTTGAGGTCAGGAGTTAAGAGACCAGCTTGGCCAACATGGTAAAACCCCTTCTCTACTAAAACTACAACAATTAGCTGGGCCTGGAAGCAGGCACCTGTAATTCCAGCTACTTGGAAAGCTGATGCAGGAGAATCGCTTGAACCCAGGAGGCAGAGGTTGCAGAGAGCTAAGATCGCACCACTGCATTCCAGCCTGGGTGACAGAGTAAGACTCTGTCTCAAAAAATAAAAAATAAATAAATAAAAATAAAACATCTGGAAGTGTTATACACATTCAATACACAATATCTTCCCTAACACTGTGTTTTCTAAAATATAACTTCATTAAAAGAAACTTAAAATTTTTTCACACAGATAGGTGCCCTTCTCTCCCCATGAAGTTTTCTCTAGTGTTCCATACAAACATGACTATCATTTTCAATCTGTGCCATGAGATGAGAGGAGTTGGGAAACCACCCTGTTCTCACTGTCTAAAACCATTTGTTGAGTAAGTGTACAGCTCTAAGTTGAAAAATCAAATGTACAAAAAAAAAATACTGGCCAGGCACAATGATTCACACCTGTAATTCCAGCACTTTGGGAAGCCAAGGCAGGACGATCACTTCAGCCCAGGAGTTTGAGACCAGCCTGGACAATATAGCAAGATCCCATCTCTACAAAAAAATTATAAAGTTAGCTGAGCATGGTGGTGAATGCCTGTGGTCCCAGCTACTCAGAAGGCTGAGGCAGGAGAATCACTTAAGCCCAGGAATTCGAGGCTGCAGTGAGTTATGATCACACTAACTGCCTGGGCAAAAGAGCAAGACCCCGTCTCAAAAATGATTGACAGACAGACAGACAGATAGCAAAGAGAGTCATACGGCCGGGCGCCGTGGCTGAAGCCTGTAATCCCAGCACTTTGGGAGGCCCAGACGGGCGGATCACGAGGTCAGGAGATCGAGACCATCCTGGCTAACACGGTGAAACCCCGTCTCTACTAAAAAAAAAATACAAAACTAGCCGGGCGAGGTGGCGGGCGCCTGTAGTCCCAGCTCCTCGGGAGGCTGAGGCAGGAGAATGGCGTAAACCCGGGAGGCGGAGCTTGCAGTGAGCTGAGATCCGGCCACTGCACTCCAGTCCAGGCGACAGAGCGAGACTCCGCCTCAAAAAAAAGAGTCATACGTGTTCATAGAATTTATGTACCAAATCAATTTTAAAGCTGCATTCAGCAAAGATAATAATCAAATAAATATTCCAAGTTCCTTATACTAACAGCAAGTTAGAATCCAAAAGTGTCATCAATGGAATCACTAAAATCTCTTAAATTCTAGGAAAATAAGCCACTCTTCAAACAAATTCTAATATCTAGTAGAATGGAGCATACATGACCTGCTCTGAAAAAGTCATGTGTTCACGTCTTATAAAAACATATGCGTTAAGGCCAAGCGCAGTGGCTCACACCTGTAATCCTAGCACTTTGGGAGGCCAAGGTGGGCCGATCACTTGAGGTCAGACGTTCGAGACCAGCCTGGCCAACATGGTGAAACCCCATCTCTACTGAAAATATAAACGCTAGCTGGGTGTGGTGGTGGGCACCTGTAATCCCAGCTACTTGGGAGGCTGATGCATAAGAATCGCTTGAACCTGGGAGGCGGAGGTTGCAGTGAGCCAAGATCACGTACTCCAGCCTGGGCAACAGAGCAAGACTCCGAGATCACATACTCCAGCCTGGGCAACAGAGCAAGACTCCGTCTCAAGAAAGATAGATATATATATAGTGATAAAACAAAAGAATTTTAAACATAATACTCCTGAGGAAAGAGAATCACTTGAACCTGGAAGGTGGAGGTTGCAGTGAGCCAAGATTGTGCCACTGCACTCCAGCCTGGGAGAGAGAGCGAGACTCCATTTCACAAAAACAACAACAACAACAAACACATATGAGTTAAAGAGAAACCCAGGATATTCTCATTCTAAAAGGAATAAGAAGAGTTCCATCCATTTTTACAGATAAATAAATAAATTACATGATAATCTAAATGATTTATTGTATTAAATGACTGGATAATCTGACTCCAACATATGTTTAATCTTTATTTGACTAATAACACAAATGGTTTTATTATTTTCAAACGTTTATTTAAGCCCACAAAGTTCGTAAATGACACCTCTGAAATATCCAGACTTTTATCCTTACACAAACTGATATACCAAAGCCCAATTGTTATGAGCTCTGCTAGAGAATCTAATGCAGGTTACACTATTTATTATGTTTCAGAAAGCAGTTTTCCTTAATCATCCTTTATACTGGGATGCTATGCAATTAGAATTCCAGAGAATGCTACAAAAAAAAAAACATTTTATATAACTAGGCTTTTCCTGCATTCTAACAAATGGCTCTGGGAACAAATTTAAATCTTATAATAAATTTTTAATAATGAAAAGTCATCTAGTAAATCCCCTTCATTTTATAGAGCAAGAATGTAAATCTTTTTTTTTTTCTTTTTTTTTTGAGACATGGTCTCACTGTGTCTCAGGCTGCAGTACAGTGGTACGATCATAGCTCACTGTGACCCCAACTTCCCAGGCTCAAGTGATCCTCACACCTCAGCCTCCTGAGTAGCTGGGACTACAGACGTGAGCCACCACACCCAGCTAATTTTTCTATTTCTTGTAGACACCAAGTTTCACCATGTTGCCCAGGTTGGTCTCTAATGGGGCTCAAGCAATCAAACCACCTCAGCCTCCCAAAGTGCTGGGATTACAGGTATGAGCCACCACGCCCAGCCTACAGAGGAGGAATGTGAATCTCAGAAAAATTAAATGACTTCCCTAAAATGAGAATTATGTAACTACCGGGAGTATAACAGTAAACAAGGTAAGTGTTATCCCTAGCCATAGTCTAATTAAAGTGAAGTATAACAGGGCTATGATGAGGGAAGAACTTTTGCCACAAATACAGGAATTCTAGTTCAAGTGACACAAGTCATTCCTACTGAAAAAAATTTAAAGTATTGGTTACAAAAAAACAAAAAGGCCAGATAGAATAGATGGTATATTAACTACAAAAAGAAGAAAATTAAAAGAAAGTAAACCAAGGACTCACAATTTCATTTTATATCTATTAAAAGGAAAATTTCTGAGATGCTGTCAAAAAGAATAAGAGAATAAAATACACAGTGGACTTCTGGGTATAGTGTCAGACAAAAAGTTCTTCTTGTATAGAAACATGTATGTAAACACAAACAAGCTGACCAACATGCAGTCTCTAGACCTCCAGGCAGACGGATAAAGAGTGATTTTTTCTTAGTATACAAATTATCTTTTTAAAGCAATGAGTTTTATAGTCAACAGAGAGTATGAGGTTTCTCAAGTATAAGGAATAGCAAAAAAAAAAAAAAAAAAAAAAAAGAGGGAGGAAGGAAGGGAGGAAGGGAGGCGGAGGAAGGGAGGAAGGAAGAAGAGAGAAAGAAAAGTGAGAAAAGTGGAACCTGCATAGGTTCCAGGAGTGTAGGTGCACATTAAGATTAAGAGCACTGGTATTAAAAAGACCAATCTCGGCTGGGTGCAATGGCTGACGCCTGTAATCCCAGCACTTTGGGAGGCCAAGGCAGGCGGATCACAAGGTCAAGAGATCGAGACCATCCTGGCCAACATGTTGAAACCCCAACTCTACTAAAAATACAAAAAATTAGCTGGGCACGGTGGCGGGCGCCTGTAGTCCCAGCTACTCCAGAGGCTGAGGCAGAAGAATCCCTTGAACCCAGGAGGCAGAGGTTGCAGTGAGCCGAGATTGCACCGCTGCACTCCAGCCTGTCAACAGAGCGAGACTCCGTCTCAAAACAAAACAAAACAAAAAAAACAAAACAAAGACCAATCTCTATTCCTCCAAAGGAAACAATACATATATACCTTGCTTCAAGGCCAGGTCAGTGGCTCACACCTGTAATCCCAACACTTTGGAAGGCCAAGGCGGGTGGATCACTTTAGGCCAGGAGTTTGAGACCAGCCTGGCCAACATGCCAAAACCCCATTTCTACTAAAAGTACAAAAATTAGCCAGGCACAGTGGTGCATGCCTGTAGCCCCAGCAACTTGGGAGGCTGAAGCACGAGAATCACCTGAACCCGGGAGGCAGAGGCTGCGTTGAGCCGAGATCGCCTGGGAGACACAGCCAGACTCTGTCTCAAAAAAAAAAAAAGTTATTTGCCAAAAGTCTATCTTAATCATAACTTTTCACATATAAAACCGTAACAAAGAGCAAGGTATTATTATATAAAGAAATAGCCTAAGATTTACTGCTTTAAGGAGAGGAATATTTCAAAGGATAATAAATTATAGAGAAAACATTTAGTCTATTATGTCAATTTAAAGTCAATCACTGATATCAAAAAGAAAAAAAAAACTTTCTTACTAAATTACATTTGGTTTAAAGAGAAATCAAACATACCAAACACTGCCATCTAAATTCAACAGAAGGCAAAAAGAAAACTATTATGTGGTCAAATTAGTGTCAAATACTAGAGCTAAAACCATAAAACTCTTAGAAGAAAACGTTAAGGGTAAATCTTTATGACCTTGAATTTGGCAATGAATTCCCTTACACATAACACCAAAAACACACACAACAAAAGACAAAATAGAGAAACTGAACTTCAGACTTCATCAAAACTAAAAACTTTTGTGTGTCAAAGGATATTTTCATGAAAGTAAAAAAGAAAACCTACAAAATGAGAGGAAATATTTGTATAACATATACTGATAAGGGCTTCATATCCAAACTATGTAAAACAAGTATAAGTCAACAACAACAACAACAACAAAGCCCAATTAAATAACTGACAAAGGGACTGGGTGCAGTGGCTCACACCTGTAATCCCAGTGCTTTGGAGGCTGAGGCGGGAGGATGGCTTGAGCCCAGGAGTTGAGGACTAGCCTGGGCAAAAGAACAAGACCTCATCTCTACCAAAAAAAAAAAAATTAGCCTGGCATGGTGGCACACATCTGTAGTCCTAGCTAACTGGGAGGCTACAGCAGGAAGATCACTTAAGCCTAGGAGTTCCAGGCTGTAGTGAGGTATGACTGTGCCACTGTACTCCAGTCTGGGTGACGGAGTGAGACCCTATCTCTAAATAAATAAAGGACTTCAATAAACAACAATGCTAACAATGACAGAAGATACACAAGAAACCAGTAAGCACATAAAAGATACTCAACTGCATGAGTCATTAGGGAAATGCAAATCAAAACTACAATGAGATACCACTTCACACCTACTAGGATGGTTATAATTTTTTTTTTAAAAATTGAAAATAACAAGTGATGATAACAATGCGGAGAACTTGGAACACTCAAACACTACTGGTGGAAATGTAAAATGGTACAGTCTCTGTAGAAAACAGTTTGGCAGTTTCTCAAAAAGTTAAACATAGAATTACCACATGACCCAGTAATTCTACACCTAGGTACATGCCCAAAAGAACTGAAAACAGTCACTCAAGCAGATACCTGTACATGTCGATATTGGTATAGCTAAAATTTGAACTGTAATTAAAATAAACGTTGTCATATTACTTCATCCTAAATATGCTAACCCACAAAAAAAATTAAGAAAATCAAATTAAGAACCAAAAACAAGCAGATTTTATGAAGATTATAAGTACTGATATTCTTAGTACAGACAGCGGCCAATAAATTTTAAAGCACTGATTAAATAATTATACAACAGCCATATCAGTTAAGCTTTTTTAAAAATATAAGAAACATACAGCTTATAAGCTGTGATTTTTGCAGTAAACTTTCATAAACTTTGTAAAGGAATTTTGTACATTCCCAAAGTAATATATATCCCTCATTCTTGAAGGATAAATGCCCACAAATCTTAAATGCACACATAAATAGCTCAAAGAATATAGCACTCTTTAATATTGGTAATTGTTTAGATCAAGGGGATATATTGGTAAGTATCTAAAAAGAAATAGCTACATTTAAAATGACTTTTGCTTCTTTATTCTTAAATGCATGCTTAAAATTTTAAAACCACAACTTAAAGGGAAAAAAATTTAACTTTTGGGGTATGTCCTTCAATGATATTAAGTTTACTATATTAGAATGGAAAATAATACTCTTATTCTCTTCTTTCACACGCACATGCGCGCACACACACTCAAACACAAATACACACACAGTGTACATTTTAGATTCACCCAACTAAAAAGCTAATGACGAATCAAAGCCATGTGATTCACTTTTAGTCATTTCATAAAATATTGCAACTCAAGAAAAATACTAAAATGTTAATACGGTCATAGTTAACTCCTACTTACTGACACTTACTGTGTGAAAATTTATCATTTCTTGAAGACTGTCGGAAAACTTGGTCAAACTTGTCTATGAGAAAGAAATCAAAAGAAAACCAAATCATTTAAGAGCCATTTAAATAGGTCACAAAAATGTGACCTCAGTATTTCTGACAGATCAAGTTACACTGTAAACAGTAACATTTATTTCCAGGGACAATCTCACTACCTCATAGGTACACTCTGCAGAGGTCAAGTCTACATGTGGTAACAAATAAAACCCTAAAAACATGAAAGAATTAGTACTGCCCCTTCAATGGTATTACACTACCAATAGAAATGGCAAATATAAACCTAAGGTAAAACTGTTTTGAGTGTATCAAGATGACCCATGTAGGCATCTAGGATCAAATAATCATCAAACTACAATCATTTCTTCACCAGTTATTATTTCTCATGAAAGAAATATAACACCACACAGTATACCAAGGGATCTAAGGTAACCCAGCATAAGCTGGCTAACCAGTATCTATACAGCCCCCCATACATAGAGTTAGACACTACACTCAGGTTAATGCCCTCTGCGTGCCCCTATAAGCAGCTACTAGTAGGCACGATCTTGATCTTCCTGCTCAGGCCCTCTGACAGGTGCTTCAGCTCACCTAGCAGCAAGTAAACTTAGTAAACTAAACAAAATAATAAGAAACTAGGTGAGAAGAGCCATGCTAGATAATGCGCAATGCAAATCATCAACTTCTATCATAGAAAACAGAATTATACAAGACAGCACCGAGGGGTGATCACTTTTCTACTTCTAAGTATCACCATAACTATAAATAAGGTAGATGAATGCACAATTCTTTAATGTCTTATTGCTTTTTTTTTTTTTTTCATTTTTAACTGTAATTTCAGTAATACTAACCTCAACTACAGCATCGTTACTAGAATACTGAGCCAGGTCTCGAATCCCATTCATGAACTGTTTATTTGCAACACAAAAGGCTTTTCCAGTATCAATCATTGCAATACAAAGCTTCACAAGCTGAAAAAGAAAAAAATATTCATCAGGTTGAAGATAATTTTACAAATTACTTAGCTGAACAAGTGCTGGCAGTAACTATATGAGGTGACCTAGTTAAGTTCAATTTGTTTCACCAATAAACTCAAAACAGACTAATTGAAAAGTATTCTTTTTTCCTTTGGCTTATAAAGTAAATCCATAGCAGAGCTGTACCAAAGAAGCTGACCTTTTAGGATCCAGAGGTTGTGTGATAACAATAACAAAAGTATGTTGGAGGAAAGGTAAGTAAACTAGCATGATAGCTTACTGATCATTTCAATGTTAGGCTATCAAAGCAGATGTCTAAAGCGACTGATTAACCATGTACTCAAAAAAAATTTTCTCCAATACTCATTGTTCCAGGCATTGTCTACGCCTTCGCACTGGGCTCTTCTCTTTCTTTCATCTTTCTCTTTCTCTCTCCCTTCCTTTTCATTCCCTTTATCCCTCCATCTCCCTGTTCTTCCATTCCTTCCTTCCTTCTTTCTCTCCTTTCTTTCAGGCACAGAACTGTTTTTTTAACCAAAACCTTGGGTAAATGTCAAATATTAAAAAACAGATGAAAGTGAAACTGTTCTAGACAAAGGAGAGAAAAGTACTGAGGGGATGGAAAGGGGGGTCACCAAGAAGAGGATAAAGAGCCAAGAAAAACTTTAGAAAACTCCTGAAGGATCTCAAGAGTATAAATTAAAACTGCTGCCCTAAGACCTAGGGGAACAGAAATTGAAAGCATAATCTCTGCTCTCAAAAACTCTAATTCTATAATCCTAACAAGTAGATAAATTCTATAGAGCACAAACACAACTACTATGACAAAACTATGCATGAAAGAAAAAAGGAAGACCATCTAACCAGGGCTGTGGGGACCAGGGCAAGATTCCTAGAAAAGGCAACAGAAGATATTGCTATACTCTTATGGGCTTTTGATTTATCAGTGTGCATCCAAGAGTGGAGGTATATAATATGTAGCATTTCCCAAAAAGAATTCGTGTGAGAGGAAGCATTATTATATGACCAACGTTCGACAAAACCCACTGTGAGAAATGCTGGCACCGATGTCTTTTAAATCATTTGCTATGTATAATATAAAATAAAATATCTTGCCAGAAAAATTCTAAAGTTCATATGGAGTAACCGCTATGCAAGAAGAGCAAAAAAAAATATTTGAAGAAGAGTAATAAGGTAAGAACATTAGTACTATATGATATTAAAATATATTATAAAACGAAAGTAAATAAAAGTCTGGTAGTAAATGCAAATAGACAAACTGATAATGTAAGAGAATACACAGTCAAAAAAACAGATACAAATATGCCATATTTGATTAAAGTAATATTCCAGCCAGTGGGGGAAAAGTTATCTGATAAATGATATTAGGGACACTGGATAGTCAACTGAAGGTGATAAAAAAAGAAATTAAATTGTATTACAGACTCCCAAGTTAATTACAGATAAAGATTTAAACATAAAAACAAAATCAAAAATCAAAGAGGAAACAGGTTTTATTTTTTTTCAATAATCTCAAAGTGGGAAGTCTGAGAAGGATGCAAAGCTCAAATACTATGCAAAAAAAAAGAAAACCCTGATCGATTCAATTATATAAGACATTCCTATAAGGAAAAAACAGACACAGTCAAAAGAAACAATATAGGAAAACAATATTAAGATAAATCACAAAGGACAAATTTCCCTAAGAAAGGGTATATAAATTATTTTGAAAATCCAACTATTCACTAGAAAAAATGGGTAACATACATGCAGAGATAATTATCCCCCCCAAAAAAGAAATACATGTGTCTTAAATGCATGAAAAGATATTCATTCGCACTCATAATAAAAGAAAAGAAATTACTTTTTTTTTTTTTTACTAACGGCAAAGATCAAAAGTTTGATAACATGCTGTTTTAAAGAGGGTAGGTATGGGGAAATAGTCACTCTCACGCACCCTTGTTGGTAGGAGTGTAAATTGGTACAGTATCTACAGAAGGCAGTTTAGCAAGAGCTATCAAAATTTAAAATATACATACCTTCTAACTTCACAATTTCACTTTTTAAAATGTATTATACAACTATATTTTACAGATAGCCATATGACACATGTAAAGTCATTCACTGCAGTCACAGTAAAATATTGGTAGCAAGCTAAGTGTCCGTCAGTGGACAGCCAAATAAATTACGATATATCCCTTCAAGGTAATACAATTCAACCGTTTTTTTAAAATGAGACAGCTCTACAATAACAAGTAACATCCATGATATATTAAGAGAAAAATGAAAATGTAGAACAGTGCTAAAATTTTTGTTGAAATGGGGAGAGTCATTGGTACTGAAGAGTACAAACACTTTCATATGCGTAGAAAATTTTGTGAAAAGGCCAGGCACAGTGGTTCACACCTGTAATCCCAGAACTCTGGGAGGCCGAGGTGGGCAGATCACTCAAGGTCAGGAGTTCAATATCAGCCTGGCCAACATGGCAAAACCCCATCTCTATTAAAAATACAAAAATTAGCCAGGCATGGTGGTGCGCACCTGTAGTCCCAGCTAGGCGGGAGTCTGAGGCAGGAGAATTGCCTGAACCCGGGAGGTGGAGTGAGCTGAGATCATGCCACTGTACTCTAGTCTCGGTGACAGAGCAAGGCTGTCTCAAAAAAAAAAAAGAGAGAATTGTGCAAGGGCACAAGAGAAACTAGTTCAGTGCATTCCTCTAGGAAAGAGATAAGAAAATGACTGATTTTCACTGGGTACACACTTTTTTACCTTCAAACTGTGTACTACATAGGTCGTATTATGCAACGAATTAAATTAAAAAATAATTAAAAGTTTCCATAAAAACAAAGAGAGACAGGTTAATAGTAAAACATATGGTAAAAAACATAAGGTTCGCAGCTAAGTCTGCTTAGGTTCAACCTACTGTTAAACATCTAAGTGAGCCTGAGTGACCTTAACCTCAACAAACTTCCATTTCTTCTTCTGTATCATACGTAACAATGGTACCAAACCATATATGGTTACTAAAAAAAAAAAGAGTAAGATAATGCACATAAAGATTCTTAGCACAGGCCAGTGGCTCATGCCTGTAAGCCCAACACTTTGGAGGCCAAGATGGGAGGATCTCTCGAGGCCAGGCATTTGAGACCAGCCTGGTCAACATGGCGAGACCCTATCTCTGTTTTTTAAACATAAGAGATATCAGTAGATATGGCTTTATTTTAGTCAGTGATAACCAAATAAAAATATGTCCAACTATACTTTTCTGATAACTTAAATTTTGGTTTTTATGCATATAGATTAGTGGGAAGAACTGAGAAGAGAGGATAGAAACAGTTTACTGAATAATCGATTGAATACACAGATAAACAAGAAAAATAGAAAACAAAATATAACAGAAGAACAAATTTATTAGTTATGATATTATATATAAGTGGCTTAGATTCTCCCGTTAAAAGACTAAGACTCTTGAGCTGGCTCAAAAGTTAAAAGAAAAAAAAGTTAAGCTATAAATTGTCTCCAAGAGAATTCAAATAAGTTGACTGAGGTATTTTAAAAATAAATAAATAAATAAATAAATAAATAAACTTTATCAATTCAAGATAGAGGTGGCAGAGAAGGGAAAGGAGAGAGATGCTAAAGCAAAGTCCTGAGGAGGTAGGGGGCTTGCAAATGCATAAAAAGGGATACTTTTATCATTCAAAGAAGCAGAAAAACTAAAATGGTAAGAACAGATCCTGTTAAACTTCTAGATTAGGAGTAATAAATAAAGGCATTTCCCACCAAGCAGAAGAAGAGACAAGGTCATCTGCAAAGAATGAAGAACAATGTGGCAAATCTTGAGGTCTTGAAGAGCCACTAACAGTAACAAGAAAGGAACCTGACTGGGTTTGGGGGAAACCGCTTTATATCAAGAACTCCAGGAATGTGTCGCACCATCAGTTGGTTTCACCAAACAGTTGTGTAACTTCCCCTGTAGGGTTTTGTAGGCCAGATATGGGACAAATAATATAGACGGTTAGACTTAAAATAGTGGAAAATTCTGCAGAGTAGGTGTTACGGAAAGGACATGAAAGTCTCTGAAGAGAAATAATGATGTAATAAAATTAAGAGTACTCTGAAAGGGATCATAGCAGCATTATTCACAACAGCCAAAAAAGAGAAACAACTCAAATGTCCATCAACTGATGAATGGAGAAACAAAATGAGGTACATCCATGCAATGATGCATTATCCGGCTATAAAAACAAAGAACTGATATGTGCTATAACACAGAAGAATCTTAAAAACATTATGCTGAAAGGAGCTAGTCACATAAGACCAAATATTGTATTATTGCATTTATTTGAAATGTTCAGAAAAGGCACCAGGCCAGGGACAGAAAGTAGATTCTGTTGCCAGAAGAGAGAGGGAGAGGAGAATAGAGAGTGAATGCTAATAGATACAGGGTTTCTTTCTGGGGTGAAAAATACTTTGGAATTAGATAGTGGTGATGGTTGTACAGCACTGGGACTATACTAAAAACCATGAATCACACACTTTGAAACAGTGGATTTTATGTTAGGTTAATTTTATCTCAACTTTTTTTAATTACAAAAAAGAGGAATACATTGAAGTGTATTTAAAAACTATCTGAGCAGCCATAAAAAAGAATGAGTTCATGTCCTTTGCAGACACATGGATGAAGCTGGAAACCATCATTCTCAGCAAACTAACACAGGAACAGAAAACCAAACACCGCACGTTCTCACTCATAAGTAGGAGTTGAACAATGAGAAAACATGGACGCAGGGAGGGGAACATCACACAGCAGGGTCTTCCGGGGGCGGAGCAAGGAGAGGGAGAGCATTAGGACAAATACATGCGGTTGATAGGTGCAGCAAACCACCATGGCACATGTATACCCGTGTTACAAACCTGCACATTCTGCACATGTATCCCAGAACTTAAATAAAAAAAAAAAAAAGTGATCTGAAATATCACAAGTGGATAGTAAAAGACCAGAGATAAGGCTGAAGAACAGAAGCAGTAATGAGGCTGAGAACTGGAAGGACTGGAGACTCAAGTCAGAAAGTAGGACACCAGCATTCCAGATTTCAAAGATTAGAACCCTGGGTGATGAGGCACAGAACATAGTCATGAAATAGGTATCAGAAGTAGAACAGTGGTCACTATCACAGGAGTTACAGAGAAAAGGAAATTGTCATATAGCAGAACCACATATACACTGCGGCTATCCAGGAGGAAGGATGAGCTTGGCAATGAAGAGGGAAGGAGGCAGAAAGAGAGAAGACTGAGATTTTGCCAGCTGTCAAAATACTTGTTAGATGATGCTGATAAATGAGATTATAACTGAATAATATAAACCTACAAAGAGGGAAGATTCTTACCTACAACAAGATTAAATGTCAAGTCCATCTAAATTATCAAACTAATATCCCTAATTCATTCAACAACTTTTTACTAAGCAATTACTATGTCATAGACACTTTGCCAGATGATAGGAATACAAACAACTTATCTGCTGACTATCTTTGAGTAACATACTCTCCGATTCTTGTTTTTTCGTGTGCAAATTAGGGATATCCACTTTGCAATATTGCTATAATGGTAAGAAATAATATAAGTAAAACATAGGACTTTGCATACACTAAGTATACAAAACAAATGAGGGTTTTTTCTTTTTCTTTGGAAACGGGGTCTTGCTCCGTCACCCAGGCTGGAGTGCAGTGGCGCACGCACGCACGCACGCCACCACGGCAGGGGCACCATACCCAGCCAATTTTTGTATTTTTAGTAGAGTCAGGATTTCACCATGTTAGTCAGGCTGGTCTCGAACTCCTGACCTCAAGTGCTTCACCTGCCTCGGCCTCCCAAAGTGCTGGGATTACAGGTGTGAGCCACCACTCCGGGCCAGTTTTTTTCCTTTCTAAAGACAGTCTGTCTTCAAGGAGCTAACAGTCTGTTGAAGAGACAGCATCATTGTTTACTTAGAATTTACCACATGCCAAGAACTGTGCTAAGTACTTTACATGTTATTATCTCACTTTAGTTTCATAATAACCCTATGAAATAGACACTCTTATTTTCCCCATTTTGGAGAGAAGAAACTGAGGCACAGAAAGGTTGAAGAGCTTGTCCAAGGCCATATTGCTAGTAAATGAGAAAGCCAGACTCAAACCCAGCAGCAGCTCCAGGCTTTGTGTTCTTAATACCAGGCTATGCTGCCCACCCAAAATTACAATATTATAACAGCTTAAATCAAAGTACATGCACGAAATAATGCAACAGAAGAAAAAGAGCCAACACTTGGTAGTACTTGGCTGAGATTTAAAGAGTATCTGCTCAACGGGGAACAAGCATGCCAGTGAGACAATGCAACACATGCAGAAATTAAGTCTAGATGGCAACGATGATGCACTATGATGCTGTCAATGACAGAACACCAGGAAGAATGGATCAATAACTGAACTCAGTAGAGCAATGCCACTCATAAAGCATTATTCACCAGAAAGAATGGAACTACTGGTGGCATACATTAAAGGCAAAGCCAACAAGCTAGTTTAACCTGTCCCTGGCATGATTTACAATGATACTATAGGTGGAACTTGCCCCACACAAAGCTATGCAATCATTAACCTAGACTTGGAGCAACCCCTCCACCACCCCCATTAGTCCTTCAATGCCACTACCTTCAATAACAACCATTTCCTCCTCTCAGCCTCTCTTCTCTATGCCAACTCCCCATAGTTTCTAAAATAAAAATAATAGTTAATAGATTAACAATTTGAGCTAGGCATGGTGGCTCATGCCTGTAATCCCAGCACTTCAGGAGGCCAAGGCAGGCAGATCACCTGAGGTTAGGAGTTCGAGGTCAGCCTGGCCAATATGGTGAAACCCTGTCTCTACTAAAAATACCAAAAAATTAGCCAGGCGTGGTAGCGTGCTCCTGTAATCCCAGCTACTCAGGAGGCTAAGGCCGAAGAATTGCTTCAGCCTGGAAGGTGGAGGCTGCAATGAGCCGAGATCACACCACTACACTCCAGCCTGGGTGACACAGCAAGACTCCATTTCAAAAAAATTTTTTTTAATTTAAAAAATAATAATAATAATTTGGGAGAGGTACAGAAACCAGAGAAATATAAAAGTAACTATGGAACCTAGGTGGGAGGGAAAATAGGTGATTTTTTTAAGCTGTCAAGTTTCCATGTATCCTTAGTAGCCCCTTGGGTAAGAGAGACTCTAGAATGGGCTGATAGTTCTTAGTACTGAATGTCAATACTTCAGTAACTTGTTTTAGATTTGAATCTTTTGGTTTGAAGATTCTAGCAGTGTGCCCTACCCCAAGTGAATAATACAAAGGAAAAAAGAATTCACTCATAACAGCAAAATAATCAGCAAAAACAGTGTCAGTGGATTCTATCTGTTTCGGTATTTTAAACTCTGAGGTGTCCCACCAGTGTTTCATATGATTTACATGCAGTTCTACCTTATTACATTACTCTTATTTCATGTATATTATATGTAATAATATATGTATTATTTTTGTATATATAAGTAATAAGATATCCTTCTTATACCACTCTGTGATTCTTTAAAAGGCCTTGCCCCTCTACATACTCTCTCATAAATCTTCCATAAAATCAAAATTAGATTTTCTGTTTTCTACCTTAAGAGTTTAAAATTGTTTCAAAGAGTACTTGAAAATAAATGTAATGCCTCAGGGTAAAATAAAATAAAATAAAAGAGTAATAAAAGCCAGACATGTAATTTTTAAGTGGAAAACGAAGGAAGGCATTTTCAAATATCCTTATCCAAAATTAAAACATTAATTTTTGCAAAGACTTGCCTGGAGGCTAGCTAGCATTCCTCAGAACATCTCCCAGTGGAGTGGGCTCCCCCAGCACAGATCCTGAGGTGCAGGGTGCACAAGAAGAGCACCGAACTGATCATACAGACAGAGTTGGCCGCGTGCGGTGGCTCATGCCTGTAACCCCAGCACTTTGGGAGGCCAAGGCAGGCGGGTTGCCTGAGTAGGAGTTTGAGACCAGCCTGGGCAACACAGTGAAATCCCGTCTCTACTAAAACACAAAAAATTAGCCGGGCATAGCAGAACGAGCCTATAGTCCCAGCTACTAGGGAGGCTGAGGCAGGAGAAGTGCTTGAACCTGGGAGATGGAGGTTGCAGTGAGCTGAGATCATGCCACTGCACTCCAGCCTGGCTGACAGAGCAAGATTCTGTCCCCCCCAAAAAAAGAAAAAGGGTTCTAACCCTGGTCATGCCTCTTCTACTCTGTGATTTGAAGCAAGTCCCCGTCACTTCCTTGGACTTTGCTATCCTCATCTATAAAATGGGAATAATAACACTTGTCCTACTTACACTACAGGATTATTGTAAAAATTTAAAAGATACTACATATTACAGGGCTTTAAAAATTATAGAGTACTATACAAAAATAACTTATCTCTAAATATCAAAATTTTGACGTACTTTGTTTACATATAGAACTAATGCTATTTTATATAGTTTCTAGACTATTTATATGATATAAAGATGTGTGTTTCATGGTTTCAAAACATTTGAAAACCTTCAGCTTAATGTATTTTATATCCTTGCTACTCAAAGTGTGGCCCATGGGCCAACAGTATGGGCATCACCTGGAATCCGGTTACAAACACAAAATCTCAGGTATCTCCAACTACTGAAGCAGAATCTGTTTTTTCACAAGATGAGATCCCCAAGGGATACCTATACAAAGTTTAGGTTTGAGAAGCACTACGTTACACAGCAATGCCATTTATAATAATCATTAAACTAGAAAATTATTTCCAGAAAAGGTATTTCAAATATATACATCTGATTTATCTACAGAAATTTAAAGAGAAACATTTTAATGAGGAGTGGCTTCAGAAGAAGTACATCTAAACAAATGGATCAGAAGCTGTCTTCTCATTCTACTACTTCTGCCTACTATATAGCAAACAATGTTTCTTGGACAGACACCAAAAAAATCATCAATAACATAGATGGAGGAAATCAATGTACATTTATCCTTCCACAAAATATGACCATACCAATTACTAAGTATATTTTAAGCATTTCTGGCATTAGCTTAAAAATTGAATATTTTAAATTGTATTTATATTTGAACATGGTCACACCCAAATTTATACAATGGTCAGGTTATATATGAAATCCATTAAGCAACAAAAAAGAAAGATGTTTTTGGTAGAAAATACAGAAAAAGCTTCCTTTTTTTTTTTTTTTTTTTTTT
>NW_016805666.1:9090287-9095858 GCF_001698545.2 Rhinopithecus bieti
ACCACGCCCGGCCCCAGAAAAAGCTTCTAACAACATAAAGGATGTTTAGTGAGCTTTGAAGTCAGACATGGATTTGAATTCCTGCTCTGGCACTTAGATTAGACTTTACACAAGCTACTTAGTGTCTCCAGTTTTACTTTCCTCATGTGTAAATCTGGGATAATAATAGCATTTACCCTCATAGAGATAAAAAGCTACCAGGCCGGGTGTGACGGCTCACGCCTATAATCCCAGCACTTTGGGAGGCCGAGGCGGGTGGATCACCTGAGGTAAGGAGTTTGAGACCAGCCTGGCCAACATGTTGAAACCCCGTCTCTACTAAAAACACACAAAAAATTAGCTGGGCATGGTGGTACACGCCTGTAATCCCAGATACTTGGGAGGCTGAGGCAGGAGAATCGTTTGAACCCAGGAGACAGGTTACAGTGAGCTGAGATCATGCCACTGCACTCCAGCCTGAGCAAGAGCGAGACCCTGTCTCCAAAAAATAAAAAAGGTACCTACTATTGTAGGTACTAATATTTATGGCAAACAAGAATCGATGTTTTAAAAAGCTAAACATGTAAAATTTACCTTATCAAGTTTTAGTTCCAATTCTGCCACATCACCTTCTACTTCTTCCAAAGCTGCCCTAGAAAAATTAAATATAAAATAAGTTATTTCATTTGTTCAAATGTATACTTTACTCTTGAAAAGTAACTCTAAATGAAAAGATAGATATGAATGCTTAAAAATTACACTTCACATGAAGTAATAATTACCTTGGAATTTAGTATAAATACTTCATCATCATGCAATACAACAGATAACACAATGATTGTTTAGGACAATGACAGAACACATTACGCTAATTTATACTCAAAGCATTAGTATTATTCCAATTAATAACACTAAATACAGCTATTTAGCATGCACTTTTTAAATAACTGAGAAATTTTAAAAGTTGAGGCGTACAAAGAATCAGATTTCTTGATAACAAAACACACGCAACCAAACTGCAAGGCATTGTCGGCAACCAAAAAGAGCTTTTACTTTTAGAAGCAGCTCAGAAAAATATCACCCTTTTTTGTTTCCAAAGTATTTTTTTAATCAGCACCTAACAGTAATTTTAGTCTCTCTTCTTCTCCTAGCAATATAATTTTAATACAGAAAATTAGCGAAGGTTAGATTATGAAAATGCAGAAACTAAATAAGCCAAATACTTTATTGACAAAAGAGAATACAATTATAATGCCAGTTAGCACTTCATATCACACTACAAGACAACATTTCAAAACTGGAAATTTGTCTGAAACAAAATAGTAGCAACTAAGTTTTTAGGGATGAAAACATTTTACACTCAAGAGTATGTATAACAAAATGTAATTCATCTACTTTAAGTCATTTATGCCATTTTCATATATCTACTTGATAAACTAGCAATTCTCAAAGAGGTATTTTAAGATTTAACTAAATTTTTTTAAAGTTGGATAGTAATGGGGGATTTACACTGAGTAAGATATTCTCAGGAGACAGAGGTAGGATAAAAACTATTTCCGGAACGAGCATGGTGGCTCACACCTGTAATCCCAGCACTTTGGGAGGCTGAGGGGAAGAACTGCTTGGGCCCAGGAGTTAGAAACCAGCCTGGGAAACACAGGAAGACCCTGTCTCTACAAAAAATAAAAAGATGAGCCAACCGTGGAGGCTCATGCTTGTAGTCCCAGCTACTCAGGAGGCTGCGTGGGAGGATCACTTGAGCCTGAGAGGTTGAGGCTTCAGTGCACTCCAGCCTAGGTGCCCCGTCTCAAAATAAAACAAAAAACTCTATTTCCAGAACACCCACTTCACCTCTGTGACACCTCTGCATAATCACCTTATCGGCCTGTGATTCTGCTTCCCCATCGGGTAACATTTATTTTTAAGAAGTTTTTAAATCTCTAAAATAAGAAAATAACCCCTAATTATTCAGTAAAGAAATGCCTATGATAAAATGAGATGCGCTAGCATATGATTGGGGAAAATGGAAGGTGCTGCACTTTCTAGCACAGAAACAGAAATACTTCTTCCTGACTAAAAGTTTCTCATTTGCTTCAGAAAAGTTTTTCAAACTATGCATTGTCCCCTTAACCTAGAAAACATTTTTCATCCACATCAGTCCTCAGTCCCTTTACCTACTCATCATCTAAAACTTAATTTACACAAGAGAACAAATGTATGTGTATGAGGATATTCACTGTAATGGGTTAGAAACCTAGATGTGCAGCAATAGGAAATAATGTAAATAAATTACGATATATCCATACCATTATGTGAGGCAGAAGATTTTAAATGAGGTTGATCTATATCTACTAATATGGAAATATGCACAGGATAGAGTATTATATGGGGGGGGAAAGCAAGCTACAAAATTATATGCATAGCATAAGCTCAATTTGGGAGCATATTTATCAGTCTACAAACTACAACTCTGAAGAATGGGAATTCAACAGCAGAAAGGATAAATAAGGATTTGCACTTTTTACTAAATTCTGGATTGTTTATTTTCAATAACGATGCATTTTTAAGTAACTTTTAAAGCTAATAAAGGGGGAAAAGAAGTCCAAACACCACCTCCCCAATACATGGTCCTTTTGGAACCCCTCAACCACTCAAGCTGAATGGCATACCCCCCCATGACCCTCCAGCACGTCACACACATTCTATCACTGTGCACCTCGCTCACCAGTCTCAGTTCCCCATAGCAGTACAGACACACAAACAAAATGTTGAGCCAAAGGAGAAACTCACTAAGTACTCTTAATTGTCAGATACCCTCTTCATTTACATTTTAACCTTTATTTATCTTTACTCAATCTTCCATTTCTTTCAAGCAAATTAGTTGAAATCACCAGTTTGAGATTTAATCGTTGGCTTCTACTAAACAAATGGGTTGGTAGAAACTTTTTGTAACTTCTCCAATCTTATTTCACTGTGTAATTCCTACTAATTCACTTTTGTGAAACAACACATTTAAAGAAAGGTAAGAAGCAAGGCAATGTGGCTCACGCCTGTAATCCCAGCACTTCGGGAGGCCCAGCCAGGCAGATCACTTGAGGTCAGGAGTTCTAGACCAGCCTGGCCAACAGAGTGAAACCCAGTCTCTACAAAAAATACAAAACGTAGTGTCAGGCCAGGAGTTTGATACCAGCCTGAACAACAAAGCAAGATCCAGTCTCTCAAAAAATAAAAAATAAAAAATGTCAGCTAGGCATGGTAGTGTGTGCCTGTAATCCCAGCTACTGGGGATTCTGAGGCAGGAGGATTGCTTGAGCACAGGGCAAGACCCCATCTCGTTTAAAAAACAAACAAAAAAAAAAAAACAGGGAGTGTAAAAACTAAATGAGTACTGTTCATATCATCAATCACAGCACATGACACAAAGAACAAAATCAATTCACAGATTCTTCCTCTCCTCTAGCTTACCACTGAGATGACTTCTATTCATTAATGAGATAGAACCATTCTGGGACATATGTTTAATAAACTAATAAGTGAAATAAAAGAATTTACACAACAATCTTTCAAATATTAAATGACAGATATTATTTCTCTGCAAACCTCCCAAATTCTTACTAAGCATATAACTTTTATAAAAATGCAAAGTGCCCTCTGGGATGAGTCTGACGACAGTAACTCAGAAATTGAGGCTGCTTTACGCCCTAGAAACCATAACACCGATGATTCTGATGATTTTTATGACTAACATGCTGTGACATCTGTTGTAAATAAAGTCTTTAAACAAACTGAAAAAAAAAAAAATGCAAAGTAATAAAGAGGCCAAAAGTACAGACCCCTCTACCCTCCATAGCTTAAAATTTAATCTAAAAAAATCAAGTTATACACACATTAACAATGAAATAAAATATATGATTGAGCAGCAAAACAGAAAATAAGAAATAAAGGAGACAGATGTTAAGAGAAAGGGAAGAAAAGAGAAGACAATGAACACAGTCACAAGGGTCAGCAAACAATTACCCAACAGCCAAGTCTGACCCATAACCTGTTTTTACAAAGTCCGTAAGCTAAAATGGTTTTACATTTTAAGTGGATGAACAATATTTTAAAAAATAATATTTTGTGATGCATGAAAATTATATTAAACTCAAATTTCTGTTCCTCTAAAGTTTTAAGGAAGCAGAGACAAGTTAATTCACTTCCGTCCTCTCTATGGCAGTTTTCACGCCATAATGGCATAGCTGAGTAGTTGCAAGAGAGACCATATGGCCCACAAAGCATAAAATATTTACTATCTGGCCCTTTACAGAAAAAGTTTACTGACCATTATGAATATCAGATATAAGAACATGAATGAAAATCTTTTCTCATATATGAAATACACAAGCGAAATGAAGTTTGGGCGTGGCTCTAGTTTGGACGTGGCTCTAGTTTGGACGTGGCTCTAGTTTGGGCGTGGCTCTAGCTGTCTGTGCTCTAAGAAGCTGAATAAGCCCAGAATTCAGAAAAACAGACACCTTATTTTTAATAACAATACCTTCATTCTTTTAGCTATTCATGCATCCTAGTTTGTTACTGTCAACTGAGAAAACAGTTACCTCAAAACATAAAACTAGAAGAGAAGCCGGGGGCGGTGGCTCACGCCTGTAATCCCAGCACTTTGGGAGGCTGAAGTGGGTGGATCACGTACGGTCAGGAGTTCAAGACCAGCCCAGCCAACATGGTGAAACCCCGTCTCTAATAAAAATACGAAAATTAGCCAGGCGTGCTGGCAGGCACCTGTAATCCCAGCTACTAGGGAGGCTGAGGCAGGAGAATCACTTGAACCCAGGAGGCGGAGGCTGCAGTGAGCTGAGATCACGCCATTGCACTCCAGCCTGGACCAGAAGAGCAAAACTCCATCTCAAAAAAAAATAAAAAATAAAAAAAATAAGAAAACTAGAAGAGAAAAAAATCCAATAGCAAGTTTAACACCAAGACATGGCTATGAAATGAATGAGGCTCAAAAATAGAACTCTCTCCACTCAGATAACTGCATATCCTTGTTGTAGCAATAAACTTTTTAAGCTACTGTTTATAAAAGAGTATACATTAAAATAACTAAATAGTATGTGTAATATGAGCATTACATTTTCTTTATAAAATTATTTAAAAGAAAAAAGTAGTATGGGCAGGGCATAGTGGCTCACGCCTGTAATCCCATCACTTTGGGAGGCTGAGGCGGGCAGATCACTTGAGGTCAGGAGTTCAACACCAGCCTGGCCAACACAGCGAAACCCTGTCTCTACTAAAAATACAAAAATTAGGCCGGGCGCGGTGGCTCAAGCCTGTAATCCCAGCACTTTGGGAGGCCGAGACGGGGGGATCATGAGGTCAGGAGATCGAGACCATCCTGGCTAACACGGTGAAATCCCCGTCTCTACTAAAAAACACAAAAAACTAGCCGGGCGAGGTGGCGGGCGCCTGTAGTCCCAGCTACTCGAGAGGCTGAGGCAGGAGAATGGCGTGAACCCGGGAGGCGGAGCTTGCAGTGAGCTGAGATCCGGCCACTGCACTCCAGCCCAGGCGACAGAGCAAGACTCCGTCTCAAAAAAA
>NW_016805666.1:9098123-9101555 GCF_001698545.2 Rhinopithecus bieti
AAAAAAAAAAAAAAAAAAAAAAAATCATCAAATAGAAATAGATATTCAAAATGTGCAGATTTTGAAACTGTTCTATTCCTTTGTTTCATATAATACATGTATTTCAAAAAGTTGTATGTAAATTTAATAACCGTTTAGAGACTCAGGAGAGGTGCCTGTATGTTTGTGTCCATCACGGTACCTATCATCCTAAGCCAGCTTCCTCTTTCAGCTCAACAGCCTTACGCACCTTGGGCAATGCTGGACTATTCTTTGCAAGGAAAGGACAACAGCCGCACCAAGGAAGGCCCACTGACCTAAGGGTAATCCTGGGATTTGTTAAGTGGTTAAAAAGAGTCACGAAAAGGCCCTATACCAATGAGATTACTCCCTCTGTTTTGGACCAAAACAACACAGCACACACTCTAGAAACCTGCTTTTTAATAGAAATCCCCCATTAAATACTTTCATAATGCGAATGGCCACCCCTTACTAGTTTGGTTAGGTTCTGGGTCCTTTACGTTGGGACTCTACAACATCTTTATGTTGAGAGGCAGCAGAATAAAGTTTAAAAAAAAATAAAAAGAAAACGTCTGGTGTTTGACTCCCTACTCCACTTCGTACTAGCTGTGTAATGATGAACAAGTTCTTTGTGTTTCAATTTCTTCTTTAAAACACAGATAAACAAGTCTCTCCCAGAGACATATGACAAATGTTAATATACATGTGAAAACACTAAGTAGTCAGTGAATGTCCGCTATGATTATTTATATAGTGTTAAAGAAAATATACAATCTCTTTTCGTTTTCATGTTATGGGGCCACATGAGAAGAAAGCAGTAATAAGATCATCACATACTTCCAAAATGAATTTTAAATAGTGTGAAAAAGGGGCAAAAAACAGTTAAAACAGGCCTAAGATCAGCAATTAAAACAGTAAATCTAATTTCCTTTAAGAGAAAACACTTCTAGGAGTGCAAAAGGCTTACTGGAAGAAAGATAAAAACACTTCAATACTGCTGTCCCTTTCCAAAGATCACATGTCAAATACAGACTGGAGTCTTCTTCTAACTTCCTAACTTCAATCTAGGCTAGAGGACTACATATATATGATACATAAGATGACGATATATTTTAAAATCCACTTGGTTTCTAGGGTTATCAGTGTAGGTTCTATCCAGCTTCTTTAAGAGCCTAAAAAACAGAGGAGAACCAATACAGAATCAGTAAGAAGGAAGGTTATAGTTCTAAACTTATATTTATACTTAATCTTAGCCAAAAGGCCAAGAAGCAACTGTGTGTTTGTTATATAATAATAACCTTTTATAAACGTCTCTGCTGGCCGGGTGTGGTGTGGTGTGGTGGCTTACGTCTGAAATCCCAGCACTTTGGAAGGCCGAGGCAGGTAGATCAAGGGAGGTCAGGAGTTTGAGGGCAGCCTGATCAACATGGTGAAACCCCCATCTCTACTAAAAATACAAAATTAGCCAGGCGTGGTGGTGTGCGCCTGTAATCCCAGCTACTCGGGAGGCTGAGGCAAAAGAATCGCTTGAACCCGGGAGGCAGAGGTTGCAGTGAGCCAAGATCGTGCCATTGCACTCCAGCCTGGGCAACAAGAGTCAAACTCCATCTCTAAATAAAGAAAATAAGGCCGGGCGCGGTGGCTCAAGCCTGTAATCCCAGCACTTTGGGAGGCCGAGACGAGCGGATCATGAGGTCAGGAGATCAAGACCATCCTGGCTAACACGGTGAAACCCCATCTCTACTAAAAAACACAAAAAGCTAGCCGGGCGAGGTGGCGGGCGCCTGTAGTCCCAGCTACTCGGGAGGCTGAGGCAGGAGAATGGCGTAAACCCGGGAGGCGGAGCTTGCAGTGAGCTGAGATCCGGCCACTGCACTCCAGCCTAGGTGACAGAGCAAGACTCCGTCTCAAAAAATAAAAAAAAGAAAATAAATGTCTCTGCCTTCATTGTTTTCAGAAGTTTCAATGGATGAAATTAAAAGGCCTTTCTTCTCTATTTATTATCTTAGAAATGTTGTAACTGCTCCTATGTGCTCAAATTGGTCTACTAAGCAAACCTAGCAAGATCCATGAGAAATTCAGTCCTGTAATAGGAAAGGGAGTAGTGGAAAAACAAACTAGAAATGAAAACCAACATTTTAGTCTGTCAACTAATATGAGTCCCTGAGAAAATCATTTAACCACACCAGACCTCAGTTCTCTCACTCTGGAACATCTTTAATATCACTTCAAGACCTAACATTCTATTATTCGGGATTAAGTATTCAAAGGAAAGCTATTGGGTTGGTGCAAAAGTAATTGCGGTTTTTGCCATTACTTTTGTACTAATCTAATAGAACCTGGATTTGTTTCTAAGTAAGATTTCCTCCAGGTGGCCCTTGCTTGTGCTTTCAACAGAGTTAAGGGGAGAAAAATGTTTAAGCCATAAAAAAAAAAGCCTCACCAGATTTTATATTAATGAGCTTCATTCATCTTCTCAAAAGTCTCCTCTGCATACTTCTTAAAAGACAAGGAGTACGAATATAGATAAAATAGTGGGATTTTCAAGTTTTTTGTTTGGCTTAATATTTTGGAGGAAAACAGATGTATTTTATTTTTTGTAGAGACACGATCTCACTATGTTGACCAGTCTTGTTGAGCAGTCTGGCCTCAAACTCCTGGCCTACAGCAATCCTCCCGTCCCAGCCTCCCAAAGTACTAGGATTACAGGTGTGAGCCACCACACTTGGCCAGAAAAAAAATTTTGTTTTCCATCCGCATTTGTATTTTTCTTAGCAAGCTCCATTATATTTCTGTTTTACAGATTGTAAACATTACTCTGCCACTTCCCAGTGATAGAGAGGGGAGGGGGAAAAACTTTTTTTTTAAAAAGTAGCTTTAAAAAAAAATCTGTAACCCTTTTCCCCTCAAATTTTCCCCTGTCAATACATAGTATCCAAAATAAAACCATCAGGGAGCCAGGGAGGCGCATAATTGAAAAAGCAACAAAAGCACAGCACAAGGTGGAGATGCAGATGGTACGGCCCTGGTGAACAAGCATCACACTCTTAAGTCGCAACTCAGATATCAACAACCCCTTTAAATCCCAGCTCATGATTTAAAAAAAAAAAAAAAGGAACTTAAAATATTATTCAGATAATAGGGCCGGGTGCAATGGCTCACGCCTGTAATCCCAGCACTTTGGGAGGCCGAGGTGGGAGGATCACCTGAGGTTGGGAGTTCAAGACAGCCAGCCTGGCCAGCACGATGAAACCTTGTCTCTACTAAAAATACAAAATTAGTCGGGTATGGTGGCGCATGCCTGTAATCCCAGCTACTAGGGGGGCTGAGGCAGGAGAATCGCTTGAACCTGGGAGTCGAAGGTTGCAGTGAGCTGAGATTGCACCATTGCACTCCAGCCTGGGCAACAAGAGTGAAACTCCATCTCAAAAA